>NC_142008.1:120637314-120782314 GCF_049901715.1 Pseudonaja textilis | reverse complement strand
TTTTGTGTTGGGAGTCACCTGCAAATTGTAACCGTATGATTTCCGGACTCTGCAATCAGTCATAAATTTGAGATGGTTGCCAAGCTCACATAAACATGAGGATGACTCAACAGTCATAAGTGCAAAAAATCAGTCATCAGTGCAAGGACCTGACTTTTTTGAGCACTGTTGTAATTCTGAATGGTCACTAAACAAATGGTATAAGGTAGTGGTGGGATTCAATTTTTTTTTACCACTGGTTCTGTGGGCATGGCTTGGTGGGTATGGCTTGGTAAGTGTGGCAGGGGAAGGATACTGTAAAATCTCCATTCCCTCCCCACTCCTGGGGAAAGGTTACTGTAAAATCCCAATCCCTCCCCACCCCACTAACCTGCTTTCCAGCTCCATTCTCTTGTGCAAGGCAACAAAAGAAGACCCAGCCAATCAGCTGGGACTCGGGAGGCAGAGAATAGATGGGGGTTGGGCCAGTCAGAGGTGGTATTTGCCTGTTCTCCAAACTACTCAAAATTTCTGCTAGCGGTTCTCTAGAACTGGTCAGAACCTGCTGAATACCACCTCTGGTCTAAGGTGAGGACTACCCTGTATTAATTATATGCAAAGACCTTGGTACCGCTTCTATTGTTTTGCTGCTTAACATGGCTCACAAACATCAATGCATGCACAAAAATATACTCTCATTGACCAAATTGTGATTAGCTGAAACTGATGATATGACACTCCTTAAAGCACAAAGCTTAGTATCATGACAGAAGGTCAACCTACAATCAGGTTCCTCGCTAACTTTTCTCTCAGTCCCAAACTAAATGATGAAAGAGGAACTTTTTCAGAAATTTTAATCAAAGTTGCCATAATGTGCTGTTTCGGAGTTGCCACACGTGTGCAGGGGGAGGGGGATGCATGGGGGCACAGATGGGTGATGGGTGATGGCAGGGGTGGGCTTCAAATTTTTTTTAGCAAGGGGCTCTCTGCCCTAATGACTGGCTGGGTGGGCGTGGCTGGATGGTTATGTGACTGGGTGAGTGTGGCCAACTAAAGGTTGCTTCATTACCCTAATTACCTAAAAAAAGATATATACCAAAAAGTTGTTTATTATTTTTTGCATTTAATACTTATTTTTATTTATTTTATTTTTTATTTATTTTTGTCAATTGCTTACAAGATAATAGGTATAAGTAAAAACAGTTATGAATACATGGTTACATATAAGAAAAATAAAAAATAAACAATAGGACAGGGATGGTAGGCATGTTGGTGCGCTTATGCATGCCCCCTACAGACCTCTTAGGAAAGGGGTGACGTCAATAGTAGACAGTCTAAGGTTAAAGTTTTGGGGGTTTGAGGAAGAAACCACAGAGTCAGGTAGAGTATTCCAGACATTGGCCACTCTGTTGCTGAAGTCATATTTTCTACAATCAAGTTTGGTGCAATTAATCTTGAGTTTGTATCTATTGTTTGCTCTTGTGTTGTTATGGTTGAACCTGAAGTATTCATTGACAGGTAGGACATTACAATGTATGATTTTATATACTATACTTAGATCAGACCAAAGGCGGCATAGTTCTAGGTTTTCTTGGTCTAGAATTTCGAGTCTGGTGGCATAAGGTATTCTGCAACAAGTAGACGAGTGGAGTACTCTTCTTGTGAAATATTTCTGGACTTTCTCAACTGTGTTGATATCAGATACGTATTATGGGTTCCAGACTGATGAGCTGTATTCAAGTATTGGTCTAGCAAATGTTTTGTATGCTCTAGTTATTAGTGTAATATCACCAGAGAAAAAGCTACGTAAGATTAGGTTAACAACTCTTAACGCCTTTTTGGCTATGTAGTTACAGTGGGCTCTAGCACTTAGGTCATTAGAGATGAGTACTCCAAGATCCTTGACAGAGTTTGGATCATCAACAAGGTCTTGACTATTCAGCCTGTATTTTATTTTCTGATTTTTTTTTTGTAGGTGTAGGACAGAGCAATACATAGGACAGAGCATTTATTTGTTGAGATTTGAAGTTGCCGTTTGTTTGACCATTCTGATACATAGTCAAGGTCTTTTTGAAAGGTAGCAGTATTGTCTGTGGTGTTGAATAGCTTTACTTCATCAGCGAAGAGAAAACAGTTGCTCTTGATATGATCACAGAGGTCATTTATGTAGAGTATGAAAAGAGGTTGTCCTAGAACACTGCCTTGGGGGATACCACTGTTGACAGATACAGAATTTGATAGGACGCTCCCAATTTTGACCATTTGTTGTCTGTTTGACAGGAATGCTTCTATCCAGTTATGCAGTTGTCCAGAGATACCATAAGATTTTAGTTTTAAGAGGAGTATGTTGTGTACTACTGAATCAAAGGCTTTACAGAAGTCTATGTAGATTGTATCTATTGCTTTGCCCTGATCGAGTTGTGTAGTCCATATGTTTTTGCAGTGTAAGAGTTGCAGATTATATGAAAAAATTTTCCCAGTGTACTCTAAGAAAAAGTATAAAGAAAACATATAAAATGGTACATCACTGGCACTTACCTCCTGTGAGACAGGCTAAGATGTCCCCCAACCTACCACCCAACTGTTGGAAATGTAACTACTCACAAGGAACATATTTTCACATGTGGTGGACTTGCCCATGTGCTCAGAAGTTTTGGAGAAATATTAGAAATTGGATTTTAAATATAACAACAAAATTTAAAACTTGAACCCGAAACCATTTTGCTAAGTATGATAGATTTAAACATAGAGAAAAAATATCAATATTTAATTTTGCACATCATAACTGCGGCCAGAATAACCTACACACAAAACTGGAAACTGTCTTTCATTCCTTCAGAGGATATGGTAATTAAAAAATACATGAATGTGCTGAGATGGATAGCCTAACCAAATTGTTAAAAAATAAACAAGATAGTGACTATTATGAAATATGGAACATTTGGCATGATTGATTAAAGAAAAGGTAATATTTGATATTTGGATAAGTTATGGAAATGACAGAAGACGTGCATTTAATTATAAACTATATAAATTAAAACATTAAAAGAACGTAGGAATTATTATAACAAGGCAGATCACGTCAATGATAAAAATAAAGAAAAAATAATAACCATTGCTCAATATACGCTGTAAAATGTATATATGGATATGTATATGTATGTGTATGTGTATGTTTTCTTAAGTTTTCATGGGTACTTACATGTATGGCATTCAGCTTTGTTCGGGTATTTTCCCACGTCATTGTAGTTGTGCTTTTAAAGTTGTAGCAACGTTTCGGCAGAATCTCATCTGCCATCATACAGAAGCCTGTATATATATATGTTTTCTGAGGTTCTCGCGGGTATTTGTTGTATGTGGATCTTTGGTTGTTCGGGTTTTCTCCCGCGTAAGATTCGAAGTATCTAGGCAACATTTCGATGAAGTCTCATTCATCATCTTCAGGCTTCTGTCTTCGGCTCTGTGCTTCTCAGAGTGATGTGAGCTTGCAGCTGCTTCTCCCTTTTAACTGCTAGTGGGGGTGTGACTTGATTGGGTGGGGGCTTGGCTGTGTTCTGATTGGGTGGGTTTGTGTTCTCATTGGTAGGGGGTTTGGCTGTGTTCTGATTGGTTGGGGGTTGGCCGTGTTCTGATTGGCTGGAGGCATGTTCTGTTCAGGTGGGGGCTTGGTTGTGCTCAGGTTAGTCTTAGTTGCTGGGGGATGGTGAATTGTATTTTGGGGTGTAGGCTGTTGAGGTGTGTGAGGAAGTTGTTCAGTTTTTCTTTCCCGTGTGGCCAGATTATGAAGGTGTCATCTACGTATCTGAGCGAGAGTTTGGGTTTGTGATCATATTTTTCTAGAGCTTGTATTTTGAAGTGTTCCATGTAGAGGTTTGCGATGACAGCTGAGAGGGGTAATCCCATGGGTGCTCCTTCTATTTGTTTGTATTTTTGTCCATTGTAGGTGAAGTATGTATTGGATAGGCAGTGGTTGGTCAGATCTAGGATGTGCTTGGGGGGGTTGTATTTGTTTTGGATGGCTGTCAAGGCTTCTTTTATTGGCACTTGGGTGAAGAGGGATATGACATCGAAGCTCACTAGTAGGTCGCTGGGTTGTAAGTTTTGTTTCTTTATGATCTCGATAAACTGGAATGAGTTTCTTACATGTGAGTTGATGGATTCTGCATAGGGTTGTAGTTGTTTGGCGAGAAATTTGGCTAGGTTTTGTAGAGGTGAGCCTATGGAGCTGACTATTGGTCTGAGTGGGGTTCCTTTTTTGTGTATCTTGGGGAGACCATAAAGCTTAGGGCATCTGGATGATTTCTCTCTGGGTATGATTCTTTGCTGGATTTCTTCACTGATGGGGGAGGCTTTTATTTTGGATCTGGTGGTTTTTTCTAGGTAGGTGGTGGGGTCTGTCTTTAGGGGTTTGTTTGTGGGGTCTTGGAGTAGGTTGGTTAACCTGGTTTGGTAGTCAGATGTGTTCATAACCACTGTCGCGTTGCCCTTGTCTGCTAGTAGGATTATTATGCTGGTGTCTTCTTTCAGGTTAAGTAGTGCAGCACAACCAAGCCCTCACCTGAACAGAACACGCCTCCAGCCAATCAGAACACGACCAACCCCCCAACCAATCACAACACAGCCAAACCCCCTACCAATGAGGACACACACACTCCCAATCAGAACACAGCCAAGCCCCCACCCAATCAAGTCACACCCCACTAGCAGTTAAAAGGGAGAAGCAGCTGCAAGCTCACATCACTCTGAGAAGCACAGAGCCGAAGACAGAAGCCTGAAGATGATGAATGAGACTTCATCGAAACGTTGCCTAGATACTTGAATCTTACAGGAGAAAACCCAAACAACCAAAGATAGATAGATAGATAGATAGATAGATAGATAGATAGATAGATAGATAGATATATATATATATATATATATATATATATATATATATATATATATATATATATATATATATATATATATATTGATTTGTCTGTTTTAAATGTATGTTAAATAATATATTTTTTCTAGAATAAAAATTGGAAAAAAAGAAAGAAAGGTTTTTCCTGAAACCAAATTATTTATTAGAGAGTAGGTTGTTTGTTTCTAAGTGGAGAATAATGGATTGGCTATTAATTGATTCCATGACTTTACAGGTGATGCAGCATAAAGAGATTGGTCTGTAATTTTCAACTAGGCTGGGGTCTCCCTTTTTGAACATGGGGATGACCGTGGCTTGTGACCATAGTTTTGGCAAGGAGCTGGTCCTGAAAGATTTTTCAAAAATTATGCTTAGAGGCTCGGCTATGGCAGTGGATAGCTTTTTAAAGAAGTAGGCACATGGATAGAGATGATTTTAGATTGTGTAATGCTTTTTCAACATTGTCTTCTGTAAAATCGATATTTATTAGATCATTGTAGTCTGTGGTTCGATTAGGAAATACTGGGCATGATCCATAGCTGTTTACAAATACTGAGCCAAAGAATGTGTTAAAGAGGTTGGCTTTAATAGTGTTGTCGTTGCAGTCTTTACCATTAGATCCTTTCAGAGGTGGGATGGACCTTGAGTCTTTTAGTTTGTTGTTTACAAAATTGTAGAAAGCGCAGGTGGAATTGGTGCATAGAAGGTTTTCTTCTTGTTTTATGTGATAATTGGTGCATTCAGTTTTTATCTTGTGGCATAAATTTTTGTATTGGCTTTTGAAGTTGGCAACGTGACCAGATTTGTTTTTCCGCCAAAGTTGTTCCTTTTTGGATTGAAGCTTCCCTATTGTTATGGGTAATTTGTTTTTTCTGGTTTTGGGAGTTGTTAATGGTACATATAGTTTGAGGACTCTTTTGACTTCAAGTAAAAATATGTTGTAATGGTCTTCTACAGTATTGCATCCAGTGAATAGAGATTGCCAATCAAGGGATGAGAAATAGTTGTTTATAAGATAATAGTTGCATTTTTTGAAGTTATAATTGGGGATTCTGTCATTGTGATGATTTTTGTGTGGATGTATGTTGAGACAAAAGTCAATCATGTTGTGGTCACTGTTGGAAAAGGGTTCTTTAATTTGTATTCCGTAAATTGAATTCAAACTATTGCAGAAAATGAGTTCGAGGCAGTTGTTAAGTCTAGTGTTGTTGGTTACTAGCTGTTCTAGTCCTTTGTAGCAGTGATTGTGAAAGGGATCTTGGAGTCTTAGTGGAGTTTCTGGTGAGTTATGTGTTTCTTATTATTTGGGATTTAATCCCCTCAGAGGCTAGTGACTATGCTATCTAATTTTCTCAATGGCTCTCTCTTGCAAGCACTGAGTGGATTGTTTATCTAGCTTGCAACACTATTTCAAGGTGTGAAATGCTCTTGGCTGAATGCCCAGAAATTCAATTAAGCCTATTAAGAGCTTTCCTTTGCTACTTGTCTTTCTGAGGCTATTGGGGACTCTCTGAGCCCTGCAGAGTCTTAGCTAGGGGCTCTCCCAAGCTCCTTAAAGCCCCCAGCAGTCCACCCTTGGGTGATGGGACTCATGCTAAGAGAGGAGCCAAGAAGGCAAGCCAGCTGTGGTCAGTTCAGAAGCCATCCAGGCCTAGAGAGTACTTGTTGGAGCTGGTCAGGGAGCAACTAGGCTAAAAGAATACTTGCTAGAGCCAGGCCCAAAAATGTATTTGCTGGAGCCATCCAGGAGCAACTGGGAACAGAAGGGTAGGGTGTGCTGAGTCTGTATAGCCAGCTGGCTAACAGAAGCCAATAATACTGGCTAGAAACCCTTTTACTTGTATGTTCACCATGTGCATACTGAGACTCCAATAAAGAGACCTGTTCTGCTCACAGTGTGGCCTCTTCTTTTGCTGGCTTGGTTTGGAACCCTGACAGTCAACCCACAATCAGGTAGTTCACTAACTCATCCCTTGGTCCCAAACTACATGATGAATAAGCTACTTTTTCAGAGATTTAATGAACAGGAGAGTAAGAGAACAAATCTGTGTGTCCATTATCTATATGTATATGTACTTTGTATACTGTCTGTATTTATCTTTGAATCAGTGCTGACTCCCAGCAACTGTCTGGACAAGTTCCAGAAGTTTTCTTGACAAGGTTTTTCAAGAAGTGTTTTTGCCACTCCTTACAGAATGATTGGCTCAAGGTTGGCTTTGTGCCTAAGATAAGACTAGAACTCATAGTCTCGTGGATAGTAGGTACAACAAACTGGCTCTTTTCTCTCTCCCTCTTCCTTTCCTTTCCTCTTCTCTCTCTACCTCTCTACCTACCTATATCTACCTACATCTATCTCCATCCATCATCTTCCCCCCCTCTCTTTCCCCCAAAATAAGACCAGACCTTATTTCCTTTTGGGCTCCAAAGTAATCACTAGGCCTTATTTTTTTTGGTGGGGGGGGTCTCATTTTTTTTTCATGTACAGTTAGGCCCACTACTTCTGCTTACTCACAGGGTATGTGTAGAGCTGCCTCATGTGTCATGCACTGACTTACCTCAGGGCCCCTGCAGCCAGGCCATTCATGCCCCAACACTTGCCTTGCCTCACAGCCATGGCCCAACACACTACTCAGCCTCCTGCTCCATTATGGCTGTGAACAAGCAGAAAAAGTGGGCCAGTGGCCATTTGGCCTCCTGCTGCACGTATCTGTTGGTACTGCTGCCATGAGGTAGATGTTGGGGCTTGGATAGCCTGGCTGTAGGGGCCCTGAGATAAGCAAGTGCAGGATGTGGGGGGCAGGTACACCCCCCCACATTACCTCATGGTCATGGCACCACTAGCAACTAGATGGAATTGGGGGCTGGCTGGCTACAAAGGCTCTTAAGTAGGGCTTATAGGGCTTATATTGGGTATACATGAAAAAACATGCTTGGACTTTAGATTGTGGCACTGTAGTTGCAACGAATAAAGTCTACGATGTCTAGTATTTTGCAGGATAGATACATGAAAAGGAAGCCAAGAGGAATCTAGACAAACCATTTCATAAAGGTTCTTCAACCCAAGATTGCAGTAGAAAGGAATGATATCTGGAACTGATGGAAGTCGGCATGTTTAGCTTTGAGTTAAAATCTAATAGAATGTTATCTAGAGGAAAGTCAATGGGAAATGTGTAGAATAATCATTACAAGTTGCAGGAAAGCAGTTTCTGATTGAAAAAAAGCTTTCTATTGTTTAATCAGTAATTGCAGGTCATCTTAAAAGCTCCTAACCCCAAAACATCTTCCTGAGGAAAACAAGCCATTATGTCAATGATATAATGTTAAATTTAGCAATGTTCCCTATCACAAAAATACTTTCATGGGGGAACTAAAAGTGTCATGCCAGCCATAAAGGCATTCAGAAGACCTAAGTTGGTAACAAGTTTGAAAGATCCTGAGAAGCAAACAGAGCTTTGAGAAAGAATATGTTTATAGTCCTGATCCATCACTCTATAGTTCAGAGGTGGTATTCAGCAGATTTTGACCAGTTCTGGAGAACCAGTACTGGAAATTTTGAGTAGTTTGGAGAACCAGAAAATCCCACCTCCGTCTGGCCCCACCCCATCTATTCTCTGCCTCCCAAGTCCCAGCTGATTGGCTGGGTCTTCTTTTGTTGCCCTGCACAGGAGAACAAAGCTGGAAAGCAGATTAGTGGGGTGGGGAGGGAATGGGATTTTGTAGTAACCTTTCCCCAGGAGTGGGGAGGGAATGGAGATTTTGCAGTATCCTTCCCCTGCCATGCCCACCAAGCCATATCCACCAAGCCATGCCACACCCACTGTTAAGTTTGAGCAATGAGAGGCTGAACCAGAGCATGAGTGCAACAGTACTTTATTTTACAAATAAAGGGCTGACCGTGCTTGCCAAGCCTGGAACTGGCTCGCAGCAATCAGCAGCCAGTTGGACCCCGCAGCCTGCTTTTATAGCTGGCTGCTGGGGAGAACCGACCAATGGGAATGGGGGAATAACACCCACACAAAGTGAGTGGACCTGAGTGAGAACTCCTTGAGTCCTCAGGACATAACACCCCTTCCCCCCAGATGCGAACACGCATAGTCCTTGAGGTAGATGGGGGGTTTGTGTTGGCGCCCGGAGCGGCGCAACTCGGGAACATTGTCTGACTGTTCGGTATCAGTCTGTGACGGTTGAGCTGGCATAGTGTCGCCAACACTCTCTCTGGACTGGGCATCCTCGGAAACCACCGGGTTGGTTTCTGGAGTCAAACTCTCGTGGGTTGGATCCGGTTGGTCAACTCTCTGGGCGCTGTTGTCCGAGTTTGGGCTGACCGGAACGACCGCTGGCGCAGACTGGTCACTGGGTGCGGTGTGGCTGGGTGGCGGATGGGACGGTTCCCCTTCGACTGGAGACTCTGGATTCTTGTTTGCGAGGTTGCTGAGGCGCCTTCTGAGTTGGTCTATGTGTCTCCTCCAGACGCGACCATCCTCCAGCCTGACTCTATACGATTTCGGCCCGGTGACGGCGATGACCTCGCCGGAATCCAAAGTGGGTCCCCAGCAAAATTCCTTGCGAATATCGGCTCCTGTAACATAAAATGTCTAACCCCGAAGTGGAAGCGA
The DNA here is from genome assembly GCF_049901715.1 of Pseudonaja textilis. NCBI lineage: Eukaryota > Metazoa > Chordata > Lepidosauria > Squamata > Elapidae > Pseudonaja > Pseudonaja textilis. The sequence continues at coordinate 120,772,813 of NC_142008.1, read as the reverse complement.
GGGGAGAGTCAGGGCAGTATTGTGGGTGCAGTCTATCTAATACAGTCCTCAGGCGCCGGCCCATCAGAAGTTCCGCTGGGGACTTATTGGTGACTGCACAGGGGTTGAGTGCTGGCTCATCAGGAACCGTGAGAGTTTGTGGTGCCAGTCATCTCTGCCAAACCTAGCGAGGGCCTCTTTGGTGGTCCTGACGGCCCTTTCAGCCAACCCATTACTCGCAGGGTGAAATGGGGCTGTGAAAATGTGGCGAATGCCTAGGTTGGCTGCAAAACGGCTGAATTCTACTGATGCGAACTGTGGGCCATTATCGGAGACCAAGGAGTCGGGTAGTCCATGTGTAACGAACAGGCGCGTTAACACGTTGGTGATTGCTAGTGTGGTGGTCGTGGATAGCTGCGCCACGTCTATCCACTTGGAATAAGCGTCCACGACCACTAGGAACATCTTTCCATGCACGGGCCAGCCAGATCGATATGGATTCTAGACCAGGGGCGCTGGCGCCTCCCATCTGGTAGGGGTGGCGATGGGGAGCAGGACGGGATTCCTGGCAAATGCTGCAGGAACTTACCCAATTGACAATGTCCTCGTCTAGACCCGGCCACCACACGTAGCTGCGTGCCAACGCCTTCATTCTCACAATGCCGGGGTGTCCTCGTGCAACGCTTCCAGGACTCGGGTGCGCAGCAAGGTCGGGATGACCACTCGAGTGCCCCACAGTAGACAACCCTGCAAACTGGACAGCTCCTGCATGCGAGTCTTAAAGGGTGCGAATTTGTTATCAACATTGCCTCCCGGCCACCCCCTCCTCACCCAGTCGAGCACCTGGACGAGCGTTTGGTCTGCCTTGGTTTTGGCGGCGATGTCAAGGGCGGTGATGGGCAGGTCCAACTGGGTGATTTCAAAAATGGCATTGACAGGAGCTGGGTCTTCAGCCAGAGCGGGTAAGGGGCAGCGACTGAGCGCGTCAGCGTGGGATAGAGTTTTGCCCGGGCGGTGGATAAGTTTGTATGAGTAGGCCGCTAGGAAAAGTGTCCACCTTGTCATCCGAGGGGAGAGGACTTGAGGTGTCTGTTTGTCGCCGGCCAGTAGGCCCAGGAGGGGCTTATGGTCGGTGACCAGTTCAAGAAGTGGCCAAAAGGAATTCGTGAAACTTTTTCACGGCTGCAACAGCTGCTAGGGCTTCCTTGTCTATTTGGCTGTAATTTCGCTCCGTGGCCGAGAGCGTCCTGGAGAAAAAAGCGATGGGGGCCTCGGCGCCATTGGCGAGTCGGTGACTAAGGACCGCCCCAATTCCAAAAGGGGATGCGTCTGCTGCCAGTACTAAAGGAAGGTTGGGGTCGAATTGGATGAGCACTGCCTCTGACGTAAGTAGTGATTTGACGGCGTTAAACGCCTGGTCTTCTTTGTGCCCCCAGTGCCACGGTGACTTTTGTCTAGTAATCTGTGTAGGGGTTCGGCTACTGAGGCTTTATGGGGCAAAAAGGATGCATAAAAGTTTAGGAGTCCCAAGAAAGCTTGTAGCTCTGTTTTGGAGGTCGGTGTGGGAGCTTCGTGGATCGCCCTGACCTTGGACTCCAGGGGGTGAATGCCAGAGCGTCAATTTTATAACCCAGAAAGTCCACCTGTCTAGTGGCAATGGCGCATTTTTCTTTTTTTTAACTTGAGGCCATGCTGTCTGAACCTCTCTAACACTGCTCGCACTCTCTGGAAGAGTTGGGGTCTGTCCCTGGCCGAGACCAAGATGTCGTCAAGTAGGGTACTACACCAGGAGGCCCTGTAAAATCCGCTCCATGAGGGATTGAAAAATACCCGGGCAACACTTACGCCAAATTGGAGACGCTTGCATCGGAAGGCACCCCTGTGAGTGACGATGGTCTGAAGTTCGCATGTTTGGTTATCAACAGGAACTGTTGATATGCTTGAGACATGTCCAATTTAGCAAAATACTGCCCGGTTCGAATGTGTGCAATAAGTGCTGAATGACGGCACGGGGTAGGCGCTAACTTGTAAATATTTATTGATTGTTGTCTTGTAGTCCGAGCAAATTCTCAGGCTACCATCTTTTTGAGGGTGTGACAATGGGCGTCTCCACTTGGCGAAATCTGTTGGCTCAATGACCCCTTGTTTTAGTAGTTTATCCAATTCAGCGTCTAGTTTTGGTCAAATAGCAAATGGAACTCTACGTGGTTTTAATCTGATTGGGACTGCCTGGGGTCAACGGTGAGCGAGATGGGGGTTCCATTATAACACCCCAGCTCCTCGCTGAACACATCTGCGTAGTCAGCGAATAAGGAGTCAGTGTCTGAGGTTGAGACAGCATGGACTCCTGTTAACCCTAGGCGAGGTGGGGAAACCAATCGAGCCCCAATAAGGTGGGTAGATTGCCGTTAACTACCACTAGAGGTAGGTGGCCTTTAAAAGCTCTAAAACTGACAAAGAACTTGCCTCTGCCGATCACGGGAATGGCCTTCCCTGGTAGTCCTTCAGACCGAACTGGCATCTCTGAAGCCGGGTAGTAGATAGGCTGGGGTGGAGTCTCTTGAGGGTGTTCCACGAGATTATTGAGAGCGCTGACCCTGTGTCAACCTCCATGTGGCACGGTTTACCTTCTAGGAAACGGAGAGAGAAATTTTACTAACAGAGTGGCAAGTACGCCTGGCAAGGCGGTGCATGCGACAGTTTAATACTTGCCTCTGTGGTCCCGAGTGCGAGGACGGGGGTCTTTGTGCAGTGCTTTGGGGGCTTGGCAGACTCTCGCAATGTGCCCCTCTTATGGCAGTTGTTGCAAACGGCTCCTTTAAACTTGCAGGTGGCCCTTTGATGTGATCCCCACAGGCTAGGCACAGGGTGATGTGCTTGGGTGGACCGGTGTATTCTTGTTTGGCCCCTACCTGCGACCGTCTGTCATTGGTGAGGCGATGGACATCGTTCTCATCGTTGTGGCCTTCCTCCGCTTCCACCTCTTCGAATGGACTGGGAACGCTGCTAGCTTGGCGCTTGGGCCCTGAATTTTGGTGGCTGAGTTCGTTGCTAGCTCGGCTGCTAGGGCCTCCTCTACCGCTTGCTGCGAGGTTGAGGTCTTTTTAGCTAGCAGTCGCCTCTGTAGGTTGAGATCCTTGACCCCACAAACCAATTGATCGAGGAGCATGTCCTCCAGGTATGTTCCAAACCCGCAGTGCAGGGCTGCTGTTCTGAGGGCGGCCATATATTGGTTGATGGTCTCCTTACTTGATTGCTTCCTCATTCGGAGCGTGAACCTCCTGGCGATTTGTGAAGGCCTGGGAGCGTAGTGGTTTGTGAGGATCTCAAGCAACTCCGGACCACGGAACGCGTTTTTAATTCTCTCGGCGCCACGAGTGCTGCAGCGGTATCGTAAAGCGGTGGCTCCGCAGTAGATTAGGAAATAGGATTTTTCCGATGCTCTCCGCATCCGACAGGCCGACCGCATCGATGTAATGATTGAAACGGTTCTTATCGATTCCCACTTCTCTTTGTCTGGTTTAAACGCCGGGAATACTGGATTGGAACTCATGGTGCTGGAACGGCTGGGCTACCTGCGGAAAAATCTTTCTGGGACTACGAACGCTCGTGAGTTACTAGTGATATCAGCTCTGGAGAGGTTTTTTGCTACCCTCTCTTTCTCTCTCTCTGGGTTACCACGTTGGCTGCTAGCCGTTGGAGGTGTCTTGATTCGCGCCAAAAAAGTGGGCGTTAGTGACTCTCTACAGCGCTGTGCTGTGATTCCTACTGGCCCGAAATTCAAATGACACCCGTTTGAATTTCGCGCAAATGCAGAGCGGCTGCGGCTCGCAGCGCTTCACTTTCCCCGTAGCGAGGCTAACAAGCGGCTACAGACGCTTCTAACTATTTGACTCAGACCGCTTTCTCTGGCTGCGGATCTGCGTTTGCTCTTTGATCGCTCGTTTCGCTAGCTGACCGCTCTCTCTGGCTGCGGATCAGCGTTTCCCTTGTTGCCAGCCGATCGCTCTCTCTGGGCTGTAGATCGGTGGCTAGTGACTCAGCGGTTGCAAGGTGCTTCTGGTAGCCATCCCACCTTCGTCGCCAGTGTTAAGTTTGAGCAATGAGAGGCTGAACCAGAGCATGAGTGCAACAGTACTTTATTTTACAAATAAAGGGCTGACCGTGCTTGCCAAGCCTGGAACTGGCTCGCAGCAATCAGCAGCCAGTTGGACCCCGCAGCCTGCTTTTATAGCTGGCTGCTGGGGAGAACTCGACCAATGGGAATGGGGGAATAACGCCCACACAAAGTGAGTGGACCTGAGTGAGAACTCCTTGAGTCCTCAGGACATAACACCCACCAAGCCACACCCACAGAACTGGTAGTAAAATGTTTTTGAATCCCACCACTGCTATAGTTGAATGCAGTGGCCTCACTGATCTCACTAAGCATGTGATATTCTAGCCAATGAAACACTTGGCTGCTGTGTCCAATTACATGCACCTTCTGATTTGCATCAATCTAGAAAGAGGGATTGTAACTCCACCTCTCTTTAGGCCTGTCTTTGCTTCCAGTTCTGCCAATAAACCAACTTCTGTTTCAGTATCACTGTGTCTGGATCTCTGATTCTAAGGAGTCTCTTTGAGGGAAATATTTTCTACTACATAAACTATGATTCAGAAAGGGGATAGGCTTCTATTCACTGCAATAATAGGTTCTGGACCAGATAAAATTGGATTAATAAATTTGAAATCATCAGTGAGAGAACAATAGACAAACATCTCTTGGAAAGAAGGAGCATCAGGTTTTTACATGCTATCATCCAAGAAATTCTAAAACCCATACTAATGTGAAAGGTACACACTCTGCCAATCATCCCAAAGGTGCTTTTTCTAGAGGCATCTGGACTTTCTGTTTTTTCTTTGAAGATGTTTCACTTCTCATCCAAGAAACATCTTTAGCTTTTGTTGGATGGTGGGAACTGAAGAAGCTTCTTGGATAAAAAGTGAAACATCTTCAAACAAAAACCAGAAAGTCCAGTTGCCTCTTGAAAAGGCACCATTAGGAAAACCATTATCTGGATGACTGAGAATCTCCACATTCACTCTGCAAAAATAATCTAGGTCTTGTCTATGGAGATTCACAGTCATCCAGGTCGTGGTTGTCCCAAAGGTGCATTTTCAAAAGGCAACTGATGTTGTTAGTTTTTCCTTGAAAATATCTCACATCCTATCCAAGAAGCTTCTTCAGATATTTAATATTCAATTTCAGAAGCTTTTGGGATGGGAAGTGAAACATCTTCAAGGAAAGACAAAGTCCTTTTTGAAAAAAGCACCCTTGAGACAATCTAGGTTTTGGCTGGTAGGAAATATAAGTGATCCTTGTTGAATGCCCATTTATTCAAGAATTGTTTGAACATGCAGCAGTACTGAACAAGGGACACTAATTGTGGTATTCACAGAACTGACGGCAGTCCCCACTCAGGTCTGCAGTTCTGGCGGGAGCGCCGATCGCTCCCATTGGCTGATGCCATTTGACAGCTGACTATAAAAGGAGCTGTCAAACGGCATCAGCTGTTGCTGCCAGCTGATCTGCCTTGTTAGCCTCGGCAGCTGCGGCAACCCTTTATTCATTGAATAAAGCTTCTAACTGTTCGCTCTGAGTCTGTCTCGTATCTCCGCCACTCCACAACACTGGCGATGAGGGCGGGGTGCAATAAGAGGCAACCAGACATTCAACAAGTTGAGCTAAGTCACTTAAAAAAGAGCCGGACCCACCAAGAGCTGACAGCTGCAGCCACTGACTCTCTCCGCAAGCACGAAGTTTAAAAGCCTCCACAGCTGAGGAGACAGACACCGCCTGACAGGCACACCTGCAATCACTCTTTTAAGAGCACGATTTTCAAACCTTCCCCAGCTAAGGAGACAGACGCTGCCACCTCACGATGACTTCCAGCCCGGCATTCCCACCCTTCAAGCCAACTGCTGAGATGTGGGAATCATACAAAAATAGTTTCTTCTGCTTCCTAGATGCGATAGACCTCACGGATGCCACAGACCACCGAAAGAAATCATACTTCCTTAGTTTTTGCGGGGCCACGGTTTTTGACACCGCTACAGTTCTGGTCGCCCCTCGTTCTATTAGAACTATCCCCTGGGAAGAGCTTCAAGAGATCCCCTCCAACCACTACTCCCCTAAGCCTTCCCAAATTGCTAGGAGACATGCCTTTAGGATGAGGAAGCAGTCTGAGGGGGAGTCAGTTAGTGAGTATATGGCAGCTTTACAATCAGCTGCCCTACAATGTGGGTTCAGAGATTACCTGGAAGACATGCTCCTAGATCAAATTGTCTGTGGGGTCAAGGACCTGAGGATTCAAAGATGTTTGCTAGCTAAAAAAGACCTGACCTTAGCTATAGCTATAGAGGAAGCCCAAGCTACTGAGCTATCTGCTCTGTCAGCAGCTGAAATACAAGGGACCCCTATCAGGCAAGGAAGCTCAACTATCCACTCTGAGGAAGTTTCCCTAGATGAAAATCCTGAAGACACAATGGAGGTAAACCGCCTTAGACAACAGAAGCCCGCCCTAGAAGGACCTAGGCAAAAAATCAACCTCGCCCCCAGGCAGTAACCTATCTGCCTGAGCTGTGGAGGTACCCATTGTAGGGCATCCTGCAGGTTCAGGAATGCAATCTGCCTGAACTGTCAAAAGAAAAGCCACCTAGTTAGAGTCTGCCAAGCAGGGAGAACTTTTCCACAGAGACCTCAACCTACTGCTAATTTTCAAAGGCAAGTTGAGGATGGCTATACCTGCTACCACTCAGATCACACTACAAAAGGCTCTAACAAAATAAGTATCTTTGTTTTTCTAGAAGGTAAGCCTTGCAGGATGGAGGTGGACACTGGATCTGCACTCACAATCATCTCCTGGGAAACCCTGAAGAAGATGCATCCCAGAATGTCCAAGAGGAAGCTCCTGAACTGCCACCTGACTGCGTGATTACCAAGGCAAGAATATCCCTGTCCTCGGGAAAGGCAAGTTTTTAGTCCAATTCCAAAACTTCAAAGGCCACTTGCCTTTGCTGGTAGTAGATGGTGCCCTCCCTAGTTTACTGGGACTAGATTGGTTCCCTGCTCTTGGCCTCAGCATAACTGGTATCCATGCTGTTTCAACCTCTGAAGTAGACACCCTACTCACAGACTACCCTGGTGTATTTAGCAAAGATTTAGGGTGTTACTCTGGTACCCCTATTTCATTCAACATAGACCCACAGGCAACTCCCATTCGCCTTAAACCACACAGAGTAGCTTTTGCTATTCACCCCAAGTTAGACATAGAGCTAGATAAATTGCTAAAGCAAGGGGTGTTAGAACCAGTAGATTTTGCAAGATGGGAGACTCCCATAGTCACCCCACTTAAAAAAGATGGCAGCATGAGAATCTGCACTGATTACAAAACTTCCCTCAATCATTTCCTGCAAGTCAGCGCATACCCTGTCCCTGTCATCCAACATCTTTTACACACCTTTGAGCCTGGGACTATCTTTGCAAAATTAGATATGTCCCAGGCCTACCAACAGTTTCCTGTTGACAAACAGACTGCAGAATTACAAACCATAGTCACCCATAGAGGTGCATTTAAGTGCAAACGTCTCCAATTTGGTGTTAGTGTAGCCCCTGGGATTTTTCAATCACTAAGGGAGAGGCTTCTCCAAGGACTCCCAGGCATAGTCCCCTATTTTGATGACATTTTGGTTTCAGCTATGGATAAGACACAACTAATACAGAGGGTCAGAACAGTCCTTGAGCGGTTTAGGCAGCATAGCCTCAAACTTAAGAGGGAGAAGTGCACCATCGCCACTAAGCAAGTGGACTTTCTAGGCTACAGAATTGATGCCTCTGGTATTCACCCAATTGAGTCCAAAGTCAGGGCTATCCACAAGGCACCCACATCTTCCAACAAGACTGAACTCCAAGCCTTCTTAGGGCTTCTAAATTTCTATGCTGCATTCCTCCCACATAAAGCATCTATAGCAGAACCTCTGCACAGACTTTTAGATAAACAATCCCCCTGGCATTAGGGACCTAGGGAAGCCCATGCATTCAAATCCGTCAAGTCCTTGCTCACATCTAATGCAGTTTTAATTCAATTCGATCAGCAGCTGCCCCTAGTCCTGCCAGCAGATGCTTCCCCCTTTGGTGTAGGGGCAGTTCTGAGCCACAGGCTCTCTAGTGGCTCTGAGGCACCAATTGCCTTCTTCTCAAGAACCTTCTCTGCTGCAGAAAGAAACTACAGCCAAATTGATAAAGAGGCTTTGGCTGCAGTTGCTGCTGTTAAAAAGTTTCACGAATTCCTTTATGGTCACTATTTTGAACTTATTACAGACCATAAACCACTTTTAGGCCTTTTGTTAGGGGACAAGCAAACCCTACATGTCCTATCACCAAGGATGACCAGGCCGCCTATTCATACAAACTAGTGCATTGCCCGAGAAAGAACATGTGCCACGCAGATGCCCTCAGTTGTTGCCCCCTACCAGTGCCAGTCGAAGACCCCGCACCCATACATGCCATTTTTGAGGTCAACGAACTCAACTTGCCTATTACAGCTGAAGTCATTGCCACTCACTCCAAAAGGGACAAGGTAATTGCCCAAGTCCTGGACTGGGTGGGAAGGGGGTGGCCTGCAATTCAATACACTCCTGAATTTTTACCATTCAAGATTCGCAGGGAAGAGTTGTCATCCCTACAGGATTGTTTGTTGTGGGGAACAAGGGTGGTCATCCCTGCCACACTACAAGAGCCAGTCTTAAAGGTCCTACACGAAGACCACCCGGGCATTGTGAGGATGAAGGCCCTGGCCCGCAGCTATGTGTGGTGGCCAGGCATGGATGCCCAGATCTCCAGCTGGGTAAGTTCATGCCAGCCATGCCAAACTACCAGACCAGCCCCACCTGCAGCCACTCCTACTCGGTGGGAGGATGCTGGAGCCCCTTGGTCTCAGCTACACATCGACCTGGCAGGCCCAGTGCATGGGCAGACTTTCCTAGTCCTAGTGGACTCCTTCTCTAAATGGATTGACCAGGCTCTACTTCCTTCCACAATCACACAGGCCATCACAAGAGCCCTGACCAGAGTATTTGTCACCCATGGCCTCCCTGACACACTGGTATCCGACAATGGCCCCCAGTTCACCTCTTGTGAGTTTGAGGTTTTTGCAGCCAATCTGGGCATCAGGCACATCCGCACAGCCCATTTTCACCCTGCAAGTAATGGGATGGCTGAGAGGGCAGTTAGATCAGTAAATGAAGCATTGGCGAGGTTTGGCCAAATAGACTGGCACTCCAAACTGTCCAGATACCTTCTGACCCAGCATACAACCCCCTGTACCATGACTAACAAATCACCTGCAGAATTGCTAATGGGCAGGTGCCTTAGGACCACCTTGGATAGATTGCACCCCCATTACACCCCTGGCAACCCCTTGGGTTCTGACAGCCTTACCAGGGAATTCGCCCTGCATGACCTGGAATGCCAGGAATTATGCAGGGACCCATTATGGGTACCAGGACAGGTTGTATCAGTTACAGGGCCAAGATCCTACAGGGTCCTCCTGGACGACAGTCGTCTGTGGTGCCGACACGTAGACCAGCTGAGGAGGCATTGGAGAAGGACTACTGATAACTCCCACATCCAGCCAAGCAACCTGGTCCATGCAGCAAACACCAATGGTCCCCAGCCAGGCGAACCGATCCACCTATCAAATGCCAAGGAACCGGTCTACCCGTCAGACGCCAAGGGTCCGGTCTACCCAGGGAACGCCGAGGGTCCGGTCTACCCAGCCGATGCCAAAGGTTCTCAACCAAATGACCCGGTCTACCCACCCAGCTGAAAGACGTGCCCGAACCAAGCCGAATGGAGAAACCTACCTGGAACACCGCAGGGCACTCGGACTAAAGTCCCTGATGATCGAACTCGCACTCCTGCAGCTTCCAGGGCGATCCAAGGGGTGAAGGACTCTGCCCAAGCTGGAGATCCTCCAGGACTCAGGCGGTCCAACCACCAGTGCAGGCGGCTGGCCTATTTACAGGACTATGCATGCTCCTGGCCAGGGGAAAGGAGTGTGGTATTCACCAAACTGACGGCAGTCCCCACTCAGGCCCGCAGTTCTGGTGGGTGTGCCGATCGCTCCCATTGGCTGATGCCATTTGACAGCCGGCTATAAAAGGAGCTGTCAAATGGCATCAGCTGTTGCCGCCAGCTGTTCTGCCTTGTTAGCCTCAGCAGCCACAGCAACACTTTATTCATTGAATAAAGCTTCTAACTGTTCGCTCTGAGTCTGCCTCATATCTCTGCTGCTCCACAACACTAATGACTAGTTCTTGAAGTTCCAACAGTCACAATATACCATGATCTTGTTGTTATGGGTGAAATTTGGTTATTATACTTGAGAATATAAAGGGCCAAACTGAAGCCATTTTGTGTCCGTAGTCTGAACTTTTAAAAGCTCAGAACAGTTATGAAATGTGGTTTTGCTAGACAAATATGTTTGATTGTAAAACTTTGTATTTGGCTTACATTAGAGAAATGTTCTAGGGCACTCTGACATTAAATAGTCACATTAAGAGAAAGTAATGACCCTATTATAGCTTTCTGGTATTTGCATAACAGGAAATCTGGAGATAAATGTGAATAAAGAATGTCGATAATTGTCGAATGTCAAGTGGGGGAATTTTTGTGGAAAGACCCACAACTTTCCTATGGGATTCTATGTATTTTTGATTTGGAAAACAAGATGTGTTATGGAACTCTTTATAAAACTATATTTGGATATAAATATGTGGTCTTTTTGGAAAAAGGCATATCCTTTTCCTCATACTATGATCAGTATGTGTTAAAAGTTGATCGGTACTACAGTATCTTAAATAAAAGCCAGTTACATGTTTCAGCATATCAAGTCTGTTATTTCATTTCATTTCTGCTCCTACTTATAACATTGTGATCATAATTTTGTAACCCCTTTCAATTTCCCACAAATTGCAACTTGTGGTGGTATGAAGTCATCCCTTAATGAGGCCAACCAAGGCCTCGCAGAATTCTGTCATTAAGTAGTACAATCGTGTGACATTGCACTTATCAGTCCCCTTGCTTAGCAATGGAAATTTTGGTTCCAGTTACCATCCTTAAGTGGTTTATATTTTAATATTGTATTAAGGATAGCAATAATGTCAAGAATAGCAGTGAATCCTCTTCAGCAAGCCAAGCTTAGGAAAATAAAAGTTGTATTAAAATAAAATATACCAGATAATTTGAATATTTAATATTTCAGTAGATCATAGAGAGGAGATGGAGATCTAGAAAAAGTTCATCTTAAGATATTTTGTTGTAGGGAAGGACTTCTGCAGTCATGACATAAGCCTAAGATTGAAAATCAGGTTTGTCAGATGTTGCATCTTTTCTATCCTGCTCTATGGAGTGGAGAGTTGGTCTTTGACAGAAAGCCACTTAAAGGGTCTAGAAGCATTTGGAATGTAGAATTACAGGCGGTTGTTATATATAAGCTGGGTTGACATAATCAGAAATAAGAAGGTGATAAGCCACCTGGGAAAGCCAAGGGAAATCACCAAAACCTAAAAAAGTGAAAATTAGAATATGTGATGTGGCACCCAGAAAAATATGGCCTATTTCACTTAGTCCTCCAAGGAAAGATTGAAGACAAACGAGGTCTAGGCAAAAGAACATCATGGCTTCAAAATCTAAGGGACTGGTTTGGACAAAACTCAGCAGCACTTTTTTGTATGGCTGTTGATAAAAGTAGGATTGCCAACATAATCGCCAACATCTGATGATGAATAGAGCAGGAGGAGGAGGAGCAGGAGGAGGAGGAGGAGTGGCAAATAAATCTAACAAGCAAACACATAGCAATACTTGATCATAGCAATCCTAGATCTTTAATAATAACCAAGAGGCATAATGTTGGACTGTAATCCTCAAATTCATTCAGTTTCATTGCACACATGTTATACATTGACAATGAAGATTTGAACTTGAAAATTTATATTAAAAACAGATTTTTTTCAGAATCATGTGTGCAAACTAGAATAGAGAAAGAAGAATTAACTGAAACCACAGAGATAATGTCTAATCTATGTTGTGGCATTTACAGGTGGTAATTCAATCATCTGTTGGGAGGTGGCCACAATAATTATTCTCTGTGAAAACTCCCTTTTGTTGGAACAGTTTGTCCCCAGAAGCTCTTCCACCACAATCTTCTGACAGTTTATTACAACTTGACTGTTCAGGATGGCTGTTCTCACCAAGGCTTCCTGAGACAGAAACAATCATGTGCTTAGAACCAAAAGCCCTCTTTTTATTTCAATGGCTGTGAATTATATTCATTCACAGCCTGTAATGGGTCTCAAACAGTTTGTGAATAATCCAACAGAAGTCTACCATAGTCTTTTCAGGATAAGGCTGATAAGCACCCATCTTTATGTTCCTTGAAATTCTGCCAATGACTAAAATGCCAACTGTACAAGGCCAAATGGAGCGCAAAGCCAACACAAAGGTTCAGAGTTTAAACTGATCAGAACAAACAAAGTTGCTTCCTGCAAAGGCTCATGTCCCTTTGCTCCTCCTTTATATCTTATGGGAGTGGGTAATAATCTTCAAACCTTACTCCCAAGGGGGCAATCACCTTCAAGCCTTACTCGCCCCTTTTGTCTTAACTGTTCTTGCCTTCTGGCAGTTCTGTGCATGCGCACACTAGGAACAGGCTCCCCCTATTCCGCTGCCTCACTGAAATCAGATTCTGGAGGCTCCAGAGTCAGCACTTAACTTTCAGATGGCCCTGGCCCGTTCTCTGAGTTGGATGCAGATCTCTCATCCAAGTCCTCTCCAGACTCCAGGATTGGCCTATGTTCCTCCCCACTGTTTGACTCTGCTGCCAGCTCCGCAGGCCGCTGGTGGACCTCCACAATGGCTTTGGGGTTATAGGACAACATAATACAGTATGCTTGACTGAGTGAAGTGACAAACCCCCATTGCATTAATAATATAAATGCATATACAATCAATGCAATAGATGGTATCTCAGCTCACCATCTCATTTCATTAACTGAGAATCCCACAGGCATTCTATTCCTAGGTACAGTATTTACTATTGCCATGTTGATCACTGTTCCAGTAAACAAATAAACAAAACAACAAATCCTAAGGCCCACATCTATGGTACCCATTTGTTTGCATCACTGGGGCTCCATTAAGTTTGCAAGAGAGCCATTGTTCTCAGCCCAAAGGAGGAACAGTGGTGTGGAAGTTTAGAAGCTTCTCCTTGTAATACTATTACAAGGAGACTGGAAGCAATGAATACGATTGTGGGTTTCACTCATATTGAACTGGAAACAATGAATATGATTGTGGCCAAACTGATTTAAAGGGGTGTATAAAAGTGAAAGATGAAGTATTAATACTATTGGAGAGGTTGGGGCTAAATTTGGAAACTTTTCATGGAAAACATGCATCTTATTAAAACTTTTAAGACTCAGTAGATTTTTTTTTAAATAAATGGTCTTTGAGAAAGGAGTGAGTACAACAGTTTCATTTTAGCAAAGCATAGTACAGTAACATCTTGGTTTCTAGGTACTATTGTTTCTAATTAGACCCCTAGAGTGATGGGTTATATTCTCCCATGGAAGTAGACCCAGTGGATTTTGAAAAAAGAATTTTTAAAAAGTGCAGAATAGAACTGTAATAATTGGACAGAGAGAAACTGAAAGGTTTCTTTCTTGTACAGTTAATATAGGCAATGTTTTAAAATGCTGGCTTAAAGTTGTTAAAGATCTTTCATATTTTAGATAAGAATCATATCCATCTATCTGTCTGTCTATCTGTCTATCTGTCCATCTATCATCTCTATTTTAATAGTTACAAAAATCTGATGAGCCAGGCAAATTACAAGTAGAAACTATAATGTATGTACGCATGCTACCAAACATGTCTAGTGCCATAACGTATGACAGAGAACTGGCTTTTGATGACATCATTTTGACTATTTGGGCTGTATGTTCATTGCCTGATGTTTTGAGAAGGTAACGTGAAACTAATTGTTTATACTTCCCATATCCTGGGGAATGAAATCTTTTTTAACTCAATGAGGTGACCTATGAATAAAAATATACTTCATCGTGATGAAGAAAAAAAAAGTTCTGGCTCAATGCCATGGACAAAAATTCCTTGAATTGTACATGGTTGTGTGATAGCATCAGCTTCTTCTTCTGAGCAGATTCTACAGTACACAGCCCACCATGAAGATCTAAAATCGAAGTCGTAAGCTGGTAAAAGTTGGTATTCCTCAAAGGATTATGCCGAAGCTTTCTTTGCCCTCAAATATGGAATGAATGGAGAAAGGTGCTTGTGTGAGATGGCATTTCATCTATTATGCCTCCAGAATGTGTGCAGGGATATCAACATTCCTTCCTCTTCTTTCACACATCTACAATATCTTTTTGAGCATTTGGGTGAGGGACGCCATATGTCTATGAATATTCTTTGGTTAAGGAAGGTGATAGCTATTTCTTTAATCACACCCTCCCATCACAGCAACTGTGTTCATATGAACACAGTTGCATTGTTGCATTGTTACTTGTACTATAACTAATACTGGTCCATATTGCTTAGTATACGGGGTTCATTTGAATTTTCCAAGTCTTTGGAAGATTATCTACTGATTTTAATATCACTCACTGAAGGACATGCAGCATAAGTCATACCTGCAGTCAAATGACATGGTTATAATGTGTGGGAAAGAAAGAAGGGAGGGAGGGAGGAAGGCTTGAATAGAATGGTTTTATGACTATAGGAAATGCCGCAAATCTATGCAGAAATGTTTGGGATATATAGCTGTAAGAAAGAAGAAAGTAGGGAAGAAAGGGAGAGAGGGAAGGAGGAAGGAAGTAAGTAAGTTGGTCTTTTCAATGCTAAAACTTGTATATTTCAATTTTATTTCTTGGGAATTGAAAACGTGGGGTCTAGTTTACATTCATCACACTTAGTTCCAACTGAAAGACATAGATTTTAACTTAAACCCCTTTGTCAATGAACCTAAATGTAACCATGTTAAGTAAAGCTTTAGTTGACCACAATGATCAAGATGGAAGTGGAGGGAAAGAGCTAAACAGCAAATCTATGTGAAGGAGGTTTGCCTAGAAGGCTGTTTGTTGCTTGGGCACAGGATTTTATTTTATCATTTGAAGGAGATAAAATCATAAATAATGTTTTTTTTAAACCTAAAAAATACTGTAGCATTGTTAAAATACACATCTACCTGCAAGAACAACTGTGCAATTTTTATAGATGTGCAATTTCTGTGGTTGGGTTTCCATGGGACACTCAGGTCTGGCTGAACAAATTAATTTCTTCAGAGAATGAAGCTGCTGATGCTTGAGAAATTGAGTTATACCACCATCTTCTGAACTCCCACAACTTATTTTGATTACAAGTGGTGAATTGTTCAATCCCAATTTAGCCTAGCTTTGGGAGACAAAGCTTTGAAGTTTGGGAGAGCTCAGCTTTTTTCTAAAACCATCGTGGCACCATAGGTGGTGCTTAACAAGAGGGATGGGGCAAGAAAGTATGAGAATGGGGCAAGAAAGTAAGAAGTATTTGAATGTCAAACAACAAGGAGAGGTATAGTTATGACATTGTTTCAACATGCCTATTTTTGGGGAAGTAAAACATTTTGGGAAGTCAACCCTTCTTTTTTTCTTTGTGAGATTAGAAATGGGAAATCACACCAGCTATGAAGAATTCATCCTCTTGGGCTTTCTGATTGGGCGAAAAGCAGAGAAATTTTTGGCAATTATACTGATGGTAATGTATACATCAACAATATTTGGTAACTCGACTATTCTGTTCATTATCATTACCAACAGTTGTCTCCCTACACCAATGTATTTCTTCCTCAGCAACCTCTCTATCCTAGACCTTTTTTTTTCAACTGTAACTGCTCCCAGTTTGTTGAAGAATTTAATCTCTGGAGTCAGAACCATCTCCTTTGCTAGCTGCATGGCCCAATCCTATTTCTATTTCTTCCTGGGCAAAGCGGAATACTTCCTCTTGACATGTATGTCCTATGACCGCTATGTGGCCATCTGCAACCCATTACATTATCTGGTGATCATGAATGATTGTTTTTGCATTCAAATGGTGGTGGCTTGTTGGTTGGTTGGCTTTGCCTTTGTCCTCTATCCAACCACCATGGTCACCAGGTTCTCCTATTTCCACTCCAATGTCATTGATCATTTCTTCTGTGACACTGAACCTCTACTGAAGTTATCTTGTACAGATACTAGCTCAATACAAATTATCCTCTTTCTGTTATCATCCATTGCCATTCTTTGTTTTTTGAACCTGACACTGGTCTCTTATATTTACATTGTTTCTATTATTTTGGTTATACCCACTGACTGTGGGAGAAAGAAGGCCTTCAACACATGTGCGTCACATTTCACTTTGTTCTTGATGGCTTCAAGTGTCTCCATGTTACTGTACATTGTACTGTACATTGTCCCATTTAAGCCATCAACTTCGTGGGTTCGGAAAATTCCGGCATTCCTCAGCAGCATAATTAACCCATTCCTGAGACATTTTGTGTACACCCTGAGGAACGATCTGGTGAAGACAATTCTTCAAAAGCTCTTTGATCGGACTCAAACCATGGTTCAGAAGGCAGGGAAATTCTTCATAATTGTGGTCAGGTTAGTAGGGAAAACTAGAATTTAAAACAGTGGCATCCCACTCTTATTCCCCAGTCTAAATATGGAAGCCATGTTCCAGAGCATTCCTAGAAATGAGTCTGGGAAGGAAAAACAACCCTTCTACATTAAATTCAATGTAATGCAAATGTCATTAAAATACTCAAATAAGGTTAAAATTATGACTTTCCATTCATTTAATAAGCACCACATTCTGCCATTTAAAGATTTATTCTTTCTTTCTATAGTGTCTTCATACTTTCTATGATTTCAACATTAAATATTATCTAGATATTTTTCTTTCTAAAAAATGCACAATTAGAATATATTTGCTGAAAAAAAAACCCTCTGCACTGGTGACAGGAAGGGCAGCAGGCCAGTAAACACCCAGCTCCATTCAGTTGCCCAGACTCAATCCTCCATGGGATTATGGAGTCATTAAAAGAAGATGATTTTTCTTAAAAAAAAAAAACTCAAGTGACAGATAGTCCTTGACTTATAACAGTTTGTTTAGTGCCTGTTTGAAATTACAGCGGCATAGGAAAAAGTGACTTATGACCATTTTCACACTGACGACCATTGCAGCATCTCCATAGTCACATAATCAAAAATCAGATGTTTAGCAACTGGTTCATATATATGACCGTCACAGTGTCACAGAGTCAGATGATCCCCTTTTGCAATCTTCTGACAAGCAAAGTCAAAGGGGAAGCCAGATTCACTTAACAACTTTCTTACTGTGGAGAGAAAGGTCATAAAATGAAGCAAAGCTCACTTAGTAAATGTCTCACATTGTGTCTCTGAAATATTATTGTGAGTCTCATGTGTAGCGTGGTGTGAGAAGCAGTCCTGCACTAAAGCACTATGGTAAACATAGAAGGCGGAGATTCTATTTCTAAACCAATTAGTTTTTTTTGTTTTGCCCAAATTTTTTTATTTCAATCAACACATACACAACAATACATTAACAATACAGCGTCAATATATCATACATTTTAGTATAGGCAAAATTAATAATACCAATCATATCTCTCAACGCATATATTGACATTAATTCATAATCTTTCAATGCTTATTTTCAACCTTTCAAAACTCTCTCCAAATGCTTATCACCATATCAGTTAAACATACCTAGTAATTCCATTATTGAATTTTCTCCCTGCTTTTATTTTATTTTTTAAATAAAAAATTCTCATTTGACAAGCAGTGTGCTTCCAGGTTTCACATCTCAATACAAACATGACCATAGTTACCTGTTCATTTTGTTTAATTTCATATTGCATCATCCTTATTATTATTAAATATTAAGCTTATCTTATCCATAAACCAAATAGTTTTTTGACATTATTGGTTTAACTCAGCGACTTTTTGTAACAAAAGTTGGGCTATCCTGTGTTTAGGGGAAAACAATATTTCAATATATTTACAATTCCAAAACTTGACTTTCCCTCCTCCTAACAGTGAGATATCATGACATAGACAATATTGGTAGATTTAGGATAAGTGCACATCTCTTAAATATTTCTATTTATTCTGGTACAGTCCACTTCAGAAGATGAAATGAGTTCTGATTCTGCATTAAGTGAAGGCCTGCTAGGTCACACAGTGTGCAACCAGATGTATTTGGTTAGCTCACAATCGGGCCTCACAAGAGCGACTGTCTCCTTCTATTGTTCTCCACAACCAGTATTTCAGGTGTTCCCCCTTGGATCACAATTGGACATTTCAGTCATTGATCATCCTGTGTATGTGTGTCAGGGGTGGGTATCCAAATTGTTTCTTACCAGTTCTATGTGCGGTTCTATGCATGCACATTTTGCATGTGTGTGTGGGAGGGGCGGCCTCAAAGACAGATCTCTGCTGATGCTGGTAAGCTGAGCTTTGCACACATGAGCACCTAATGCATAGTTTGCATGAGCACAGAGGGCTCAAAGACCACCCTCGGTGTCAGCACTGATAAGCTGAGCTGTTTTATTTTTAGCTCAGCTGAGGCACAGTAACCTGCTCTGCAAGCGCAAATCAGTGGAGCTAAAAACACAAGGGAATGTAGGAGAGGTAAAGGCGAGGGCAGGTGGGCAGGGCCAACCGGAGATGGTATTTGCCAATTCTCCAAACTAGTCAAAATTTCTGCTACTGGTACACCGGAACTGGTCCCAACCGATTGAATACCACCTCTGGTGTGTGTGTGTGTGTGTGTGTGTGTGTGTGTGTGTGTATGTGTGTGTTTGTGTGTGTGTGTGTTTGTGTGTGTGTGTGTGTATATCAGTGTATACATTGCTGACAGCAGCATCTACCATAGTTTAAAAATGTGTTGTAGGATGTTAAAACTGAAAATCTACTTGTCTGTTGGCCGATGTAGAGCCACCGCACATAAAAGTAACTCTGGACAGTGTACAAACCTAATTAAAAATAGTAAATATATAATTTATATATGTATAATAATTTAAAATTTTTCTATAAGAAAGACACACACCAAACGAGAGGATGGTGTTCATTACAATAAGGAAGCTAACACAAGTCTTTCAGATCCTTGGGGACCAATACCAATATAATATCATGTATTGATAAACATGTGGACTGTTGGGGTGGATCAAAGGATTCCACAAGGTAGATGTCATGACAAAAAAGACCTGCCTCCTGGGACTTGTCAAAGGTAATTTCCTGGAAAATGGGTCCCACAATATACCTTCTCCTGACCTGATGGCCTACACAAATGCAATTGGAGAGAGACAATCCATCATATAACCCAGCCACCTGCTTCTTCAGTGCTATTTGTCAAGACTGACTGTTGAGGTAATTCCCCGTTAGGAGAATGAGTGCATACAGGAAGATGTATTTGAGAGGAGTGTTTGAATAATACACATACAGCACACAGATACACTGTACAGTAAATGTAGGTTTTTACTTCCAGAAACGTTAAGCAAAGTCCAAAATAGGCAGTCCAAAGTCATTCACAGGTAAAATGAGTCAGTTTTCATCCAGGGATAATCCAAATATCAAATTCCAGTGTCAAAAACAGTTCAGTATCAGACTTACATTAAATCCAGTAATATCAGTCAATTAGAAGAAATGAAGCAACGGCAATACTTTCCAACAGAAGGAAACAGATACACTCACACTGTCTTCTGAGATTAAGGCCTAAGATAAATCAGGTTTCTGGCTCCATCTTATGGCCATTTGAGAAACCACACCCAATTGCAGTTTTTAGCATGCTCTTAAAGATACAGTTTTAAAATGTTTATCCTGGTTTATATATTTTTAACCCAAATAGCTGTTAGGTGACTCATATTCCTAACATTCTCCCCTTTTGGGTAAGATAATATATACAACCTTACATTCTAAGTCCATAATCTTCACAGCAAGCTTTATGCTTTATAGAGCCTTGGGCCTTCGTAAAATGATCTGCTGTATTGTTTTCTGACATACAGTATTCTAGCTTAATCATTTTACTTTGCACACATTGTCTCACATTTAAAAATCTTAAATCTGTGTGTTTCGTTCTTCTTTTAACAGCAATATTTGAAGCCATCTGTATTGCTGATTGGTTATCTTCATAAACAACAACAGGATCTTTTACATCAATTCCCATATCAATTAACAATTGCTTATACAAAACTAAATCTGTACATAGTAAAGACAAACATGAGAATTCAGCCTCCATTGTTGACAAACTTAGATGTTTCTGTCTAATAGATCTCCATCCAATCAATGCGTTTCCCAATAATTGGACTAATCCAAGATGGCGGCGCCCAACTAGGAAGGTGAAGCTCTTGCTCCTGGAGCACTATCTCCCTATAAAGCCACCACCTACACCAGAAATCACTTTTAAAGCTGCTGCTTGCACCAGTAACCATGAGTAAACCTGATCCCAAAAGACAAGCCCAAAAACTCTGGATTCTGAAGCTGTAGAGCCCTAATAATGCTAGCAGAGCTCCTGCTAATTGATCCGGAGCCCTCGTCTCCTTCCCCAGCGATGTGAAGCTCTTTCCATCGAGTCCTATTAACCACACTGGTGGAGCTCTTGAACTGGATCACTTGGAGCCTGCAGAGTGCAAACAACGTACCTTCATTTAAATCCCTCAAACAGCCGATAGAAGTATCTTCCACGCCAGACAATGCATTCCCCTTAATATCCCCCACACAGTTTCCCCAGAGCCACATCGGACAGCTGGCAGGGAGAAACAAGGAGGGAGGAGAAAGCCCTGAGGCTCTTAGGAGCCAAAAGTCACCCTGGACGGCTGAGGAATGCTTCAGTTGTCGAGAGGAGAGGACAGACTCCTTGACTGACCCGAAGAAAATCCCTCCATCTGAACTAAAAAGAAAATTGCCAGCATAGCTAAATCAAAACCAGTAAGGCAACTGAGACAGAAGTGAAAAAGAAAGGAAAGATCTTGTAACAGCGTGCTTAGTCTTGGTAAGAATCACTCCAATTTCTGCAGTGGAATTTTCCTTGGAAAGTGGGACTCAAAGGAGGAAAATAACTGTGATTAACGATCTGGAGTGACTGTCAGATTTAGTTTTAAAAAAAAAGTATTGCAACTAGAAGTAACTTTAAAAATAAAGGACAGATTGGATTAGTTAACCCAAATTTCTGGACTGTATTTTTAGTACTACTCAACTTGAAGAACTTCAGGAAACTATTGCAAAACAATCTTATTCAGAGACATATTGATTGTAGTTAAAGTGTTTTAATTCAGCGAGTTTTGCTCTCTTTCAAAAACCCAGCGTGCTTTGAACATCCTGTTACAGCCTTTTGTTTACAGAGTAATAGTAGCAGCAATCAGAGCAATAAACTCCTCTCACCCAGTCCATCACAGCTGCTAGTAAAACAAACAACCCTTTCCTTGAAGACTCTCAATACTACCTCATTACTTTAATCAAACACCCATTAATTCATTACCTCAAAACTTACAAATTTTCTACCTCATCACCTATATCAATGATTAGATAATCAATTTCTATAAAATATTTTATTAATGGTTTAATTGATTTATTCTTTTAATTGATTAGTGTGATTAGAGTGTTTAGTGCAAATAGTGTGATTACTGACTAGTTTAAAAGATCAAGATTCATGTAATTTAATTGATTAGTAAAATCAGTGATTTAGTGAATTTAATTGAACAGTGTGACTAATGATTAGTGTAATTAATTGATTAGTGATTAGTGTAATTGATTAGGTTGATTGTTGCTTAGGAAAATTATCTGACTAGAGAGATTACTGCAATTGATTAATTGGTGTGATATTGGCTATATTGATTACCCAAAATTGTTCCATTAATTAATTCAATCAACGTACTATCTTAACAAACCTACCATGCCAAGAAAAAAATCCAATGCCAAACCACAACCTAAAGAGAAATTAATCCCCACCAATGAACCACAAGACTCCTGCACATGCCTTAAATGCTACAAAACTCTAAAGGATAATGAAAACTCCATCAAATGTTCTCCGTGTAACAAATACTCTCATCATGACTGCTTGGGATTACCCAAGCAAATGGTTCAATACCTAGAATCATGCAATGAGTTTCCATATCTCTGCAAATCATGCAGACCCAAACTGGATCTGTTAGAAAGAGTTGATACCATTGAAACACGAGTAACATCCCTTGACACCATAGTAGCATCCCTGGACGCCTTAAAAGAAAGATTATCCAACCTCAAAAAAAAAGACACAACGCAAAAACCTGAACATCCAATAGCTACAAACCACATCTCTACCCAACAACCACAACCCAATCCACAACCCAATCCACAAAAACATAACCCAGACAAATATTGATATCCCAATCCTCATCAGAGAAGCTGTTGAGCATGAACGGAAACGCCCAAACGCCATCTTATTTGGTCTAGAGGGCATCAATGATAATGATGACATCACAACTGTCCGAAACATCATCAGTGATTATCAAGCATCAACCATCTCCCCTGATGAAATACTTGACATTTCCCGCATTAGCTGAGAGCTCAAAAACAGAGACGGCTCTGTGACCCCACGCTTCTGCAGGGTCATTTGCAAAAATGAATCAAGCAAACTCAAATTCATTTACACTATAAATTCACTTGCCAAAACCAACACCAACTATAAGAACCTCCGTTGTCGCCCTGACCTAACCATACAGTAACGTGCCCACTCCCGTGTACTCCGCACTGAACTCAAAAAACGTCTAGACAATGGAGAGAAGGACCTGTACATTGACTACCATGCTGACTGTATCAAAAGTAAATCACACATCCCGCAACTCAGCTTTAACCTTCAACCACAACCCTACCTCAACCAATCCACCATCACCCAAGACTAGGCACACATGCTCCTAACTACCTCAATGCCAACTACTACTGGCCTTAAATGCAAGCTACTTAACGCAAGAAGCCTTGTAAATAAAATACCTGAATTTTTCCTCCTACTAAATATGGCTAAATTCGACATTATATTTGTCTGTGAAACATGGCTCAACGCATCTCTCCCTGACTCCATTACCACAGTAAGAGACTATCATGTTTACCGATCAGATCATGAAATTCGTAGAGGAGGTGGTGTTGCTATCTTCTATAAAAAGTCCTTACATCTAAAAAATATCCAAGTTACCCAGGAGCTTGCTCTTCCTGAGACCATTATCTGTGAACTATCCTTAAATATCACAATTCGATTCTTACTATGTTACAGAGCACCTGATTATGACATCGAAACAAGCTAAATATACTACTAACATGGGCAGCATCCTGCCCATACCCTTTTATCTTTCTTGGTGATTTCAATCTGCCTCATATTGACTGGACCCTAAATGAATGTACAACTGAAACCATACATGCAACCTTCTACAATGCTGTTACAAGTCTGGGACTGGAACAACTAGTAACCAACAACACTAGACTAAACAACTGCCTCGATCTCATCTTCTGCAATAGTTTGAATTTAATTTATGGAATACAAACTAAAGAACCCTTTTCCAGCAGTGACCACAATATGATTGACTTTTGTCTCAACATACATCCACACAAAAACCACAATGACGTAATCCCCAATTATAACTTCAAAAAAGCCAACTATGATCTTATAAACAACGATCTCTCATCCCTTGATTGGCAATTTCTATTCACTGGATGCAATACTGTTGAAGACCATTACAACATATTCTTACTTGAAGTCAAAAGAGTCATCAAACTATATGTACCAACAACAACTCCCAAAACAAAACAAAAAAACAGATTACCCATAACAATAAAGAAACTTCAATCCAAAAAGAGATCACTCTGGCAGAAAAATAAATCTGGTCATGTTGCCAATTTCAAAAGCCAATACCAAAATTTATGCCACCAGATAAAGACCGAATGCACCAATTATCACATTAAACAAGAGGAAAACCTTCTAAGCACCAATTCCACCCGTGCTTTTTACAATTTTGTAAATAACAAACTAAAAGACTCAAGGTCCATCCCACCCCTGATAGGACCTAATGGTAAAGACTACAATGACGACACCATTAAAGCCAACATCTTTAACACATTTTTCAGCTCAGTATTTGTAAACAGCAATGGATCATGCCCAGTATTTCCTAGCCGAACCACAGATAACTACAATGATCTAATACATATCGATTTTACAGAAGACAATGTTGAAAAAGCACTTCGCAATCTAAAACCATCTCTATCTATTGGACCAGATGGAATATGTGCCTACTTCTTAAAAAAGTTATCCACTGCCATAGCTGAACCTTTAAGCATAATCTTTGAAAAATCTTTCAGGACCAGTTCCTTGCCTAACCTATGGTCACAAGCCACGGTCATCCCCATCTTCAAAAAGGAGACCCCAGCCTAGTTGAAAATTACAGACCAATCTCCTTATGCTCGTCACCTGTAAAGTCATGGAATCAATTATTAACCAATCCATCATCCTTCACTTAGAGACAAACAACCTACTCTCCAATAAACAATTTGGTTTTAGAAAAAAACTATCCTGTAATCTGCAACTCTTACACTGCAAAAACATATGGACGACACAACTCAATCAGGGCAAAGCAATAGACGCAATCTACATAGACTTCTGTAAAGCCTTTGATTCAGTGGTACACGACAAACTACTCCTAAAAATAAAATCCTATGGTATCTCTGGACAACTGCATAACTGGATAGAAGCATTCCTGTCAAACGGACAACAAATGGTCAAAATTGGGAGCGTCCTATCAAATTCTGTACCTGTCAATAGTGGTGTCCCCCAAGGCAGTGTTCTAGGACCAACTCTCTTCATACTCTACATAAATGACCTCTGTGATCATATTAAGAGCAACTGCGTTCTTTTCACTGATGATGTAAAGCTGTTCAATACCACAGACAATACTGCTACCCTTCAAAATATCTTGACTATGTATCAGAATGGTCAAACAAATGGCAACTTCAAATCTCAACAAATAAATGCTCTGTCTTACATATTGGCAAAAAAAAATCAGAAAATAAAATACAGGCTGAATAGTCAAGACCTTGTTGATGATCCAAACTCTGTCAAGGATCTTGGAGTACTCATATCAAATAACCTAAGTGCTAGAGCCCACTGCAACTACATAGCCAAAAAGGCATTAAGAGTTGTTAACCTAATCCTACGTAGCATTTTCTCTGGTAATATCACACTACTAACTAGAGCATACAAAACATTTGCTAGATCAATACTTGAATACAGCTCATCAGTCTGGAACCCACATCACGTATCTGATATTAGCACAATTGAGAAAGTCCAGAAATATTTCACAAGAAGAGTTCTCCACTCCTCTACTCGTTGTAGAATACCTTACGCCACCAGACTTGAAATTCTAGAACTAGAAAACCTTGAATTACGCCGTCTTCGGTCTGATTTAAGCATGGTATATAAAATCATACATTGCAATGTCCTACCTGTCAATGAATACTTCAGCTTCAACCATAACAACACAAGAGCACACAATAGATACAAACTCAAGGTTGACCGTACCAAACTAAATTGCAGGAAATACGACTTCAGCAACAGAGTGATCAATGTCTGGAATACTCTACCCAACTCTGTAGTTTCTTCCCCAAACCCCAAAAACTTTAACCTTAGACTGTCTACTATTGACCTCACCCCTTTCCTAAGAGGTCTCTAGGGGGCATGCATAAGCGCACCAACGTGCCGACCGTCCCTGTCCTATTGTTTCTTTTAGTTTTCTTTATTTTTCTTATATGTACCCATTTCATGTATTCAAAACTATGTATACACTTATACTTATTATCTTGTAAACAACTGACAAATCAAATAAATATAAATAAATAAATAAATAAATAAATAATACAGCAGTACCCGATGTAGATTTTTGTGTATTTATGTCTGTAGCAAAACTTGCATCAGCATATGCAGTTAAATTCAGTTCATCTTTTGGCTCCAAATACAATGCATAATGCATTGTCTGTTTCAGATATCTTAACACACATTTGGCAACTTGCCAGTGCCTTTCAGTGAGCTCAGCATTAAATCTCGCTAATTGATTAACATGGTATGCAATATCTGGCCTTGACCAATTATTGAGATAAGATAAACTACCAGTCAAGGACTGATAAATGTTTTTATCAAAAACAGGACTTTGAACATCACTATGGCTAAACTCCATAGCTCATTGGTGTTTTAGCCAGCTTACAAAGTTCCATTTTAAAACTTTTTAGTAATTGGTTAACTTTATCTGCCTGTGAGATTTTGTATCCTCCCCTAGTTCTATCTATCTTTAAACCAAGATATTGTTTGATTTCTCCTAACTGTTTTATCTTAAATTTATTTTCCAATAGTGAAATTATCTCAGTAGCTTCTTGTTCACTTTTGGTGATTAATGCTATATCATCAGTAAACAATAGCAACAATGAAATCATACCATTACTTTCTCTTTTAAACAAACATGGATCAGCCATGCCAGCTACAAAACCTATTTTAGTTAATTCTTTAACTATACATTGGTTCCACTCATATCCTGATTGCTTCAAAGCATAAAGACTCTTTTTCAATTTCCAGCAATTGTTATTATCAGTATTATCATTTTTGAGACCTAAAGGTTTCTTTAAATATATAGTGTGTTGCAACAGTGCATGCAGATAAGCTGTCTCTATATCCAAATGATTTACAATGTATTTCTCTTTAGCTGCCCACACTAATGCTGTCCTTAATGTAGTAGCCTTCAGACTAGGTACAAACACCTCATCATAGTCATTTGCTGTCTGATTGAACCCTTGTGCTACTAACCTGGCTTTATGGGTAACAGTCCCATCTACACCTGTCTTTAGTTTATATATCCATTTACATCCTATGGCATGTTTACCTGGTGGTAACTTAACATTTTCGTATACCTCCAACTTTTTTAAAGATTCCAGTTCCTTTTCCATTGCTTTCTGTCAAGCAGCCTGATCCTTAGAAGGAAACAGTTTTAATTCACTATAATTACTTGGAACTGTATTCACTTTGCATACAACACTAGCCTGATATCTATCAGGTGGTCGTGTTACTCGGGTTGAATGTCTTGGTAATACAGGGCTTACTGGTGGACTTTCCTGTGCCACCTGCTCCTGTTCTTCTACCTCCTCCAGTGCCTGTTCTTCTACTTCCTCCTGTTCTTCCTCTTTAATGGCTATTTGGGGTTTACTGATTTTATCTTTAGGGACTATTTGGGTGTCAATAATAATATCATTGCTGGATTCCTGTTCCAGTTTATCCCATCCAACGTGCTCAAGAAATTTTGCACTAGCACTACAATAAACATGAGCTGTGCCTTGATTCCAAAATCTAAATGATCTATGGTTGGCCTTGTAACCCACAAAAAATAACTTCTTAACTCTATGTTGCCCTTTCAGTCTTACTTGTGAAGGAATATGCACCCATTCTGGAGCTCCAAATGTGTGTAGGTAACTTAAATTTGGCTTTCTGCCATGCCAATGAGTGAATGGCAATTCTCCAGTTGTTGTATTAACTACATTGTTTAAAATATGGTTACTACACATTATGGCCTCACCCCACAGTGTTTCAGGTAAATCTGTGTCAGATAACATAGTACGAGCCATGGCTTGTAATGACTCATATTGTGACTCATATTCCTAACACTGACTCACCCTTTCACCTACTTTCTCCTTTGCCTGATAATGAAAGGGAGGGTAGGTGGAATAGAAACAACAGGGGGGGCCTTCCAAGAATCCATTGGTTCCCTTGTGACATTGCTTCCATTTCAAGGATATACCAAGCAGATTTTATTTATTTGTTTGTTTGTTTTGTCAAATGCTTACAATATAATAGAAATAAGTATAAACATGCTTAAATACATGAAATAGGAACTAATAATTGGGGGACAATAGGACAGGGGTGATAGGCATGATTGTGCGCTTATGCATGCCCCTTACAGACCTCTTAGGAATGGGGTGAGGTCAGTAGAGGTTAGTTTGAGGTTAAAGGAGTGGGGGTTGGAGCATGTGACAAGAGAATCAGGTAATGAGTTCCAGACATTGACCACTTATACTTCCTGCAATCAAGTTTGGAGTGGATTACATATCTGTTGTGTGCTCTTGTGTTGTGGTTAAAGTTGAGATATTCATTAACTGGTAAGACATTATAACATATGATTTTATGTACTATGCTTAAGTCCAATCTTATCGGGTGTAGTTCAAGGTTGTCTAAGCTTAGAATCTCAAGTCTGGTGGTGTAGGGTATTCTGTTGTGAACAGAGGAGCGTAGTACTCTTCTTGTAAAATACTTCTGGACTTGTTCAATTGTATTAATGTCTGATATACAGTGCAGATTCCAGACAGCAGAGCTGTATTAAAGTATTGGTCCAGCAAAGGTTTTGTATGCCCTAGTTTGCAAATCATTATTACCAAAGAAGAAGCTTTGTAAGATTAGATTTGCATTGCTTTTAAATTAGATGTCCCAGCATGGCCGGCAGGTTCCCATAACAAAATGAGCAGAAATGATTGGTGGACATAATGGACTGTGGTTGGCCCATAGGGGAAGTATGAATTAATTATGCTTGCTTTGAGTAGGAAATCCAGAGCTGCTTTTGCTTTTTCTGTACCAATGTGGTAAAAGTTTATACACTTGGTAAAATAATGTCCCAGGAGTTTCTTTTTCTGAATTCTCCAACTGGACAATAGAAAGCTATATCAAGTAAGTGGCATCACAACCAGTGATTGTGTGGTTTATATGTGGCATGAAGTAGGCATTTATGATTTCCAAACCATGGTTTATGAATGTGCAACTTTCACAATTGTGGCTTTATTTAAGAACAATAAAGACATTTGCAGTAGGTTTCACTAAGTTACCTAATATATTCCCATGTAAATATTAAAACTAGATATAATTTATATTAGCTTCCAAACAAGTCCAAAAGCACTGTGAATCAGAAATTACCTGACTTCTTCTTTTGAACTCAGAAATCCATTTCTTAGTTTTACAAAGTAATATTTCATCACACTATTATTGAGAATTACAAACATTACAAAATGGCTACTTCTGGTTTGGGCTTCTTTGGTGATGGACCGAAATCTGCAATCATCCACGGTTTTGATCCGTGTTTGCCACTGGAGCACCAAGCTGCCTGGATTCTGGGCTGAAGCCACCCCGTAGAGGTGGTGAAGAAGGGGGAGCCCTCGGCTGGCCATTACTCCCTTTCCCAAAGGTGGTTGCAGCAGTGGTCAGAAATTGCTACCTCAAAGAAGAATCCAACCGGACAAGATTGTGCAGGAGAAAGTTAAAGGAGAAAGGAGAAAGTTTGACCGGGTTGTGGAGAACATTTATTTAAGGTACCTGGAATCAGAATTTTAAAAACTAATACTATTCCAAAAAAAGATCTTAAGCAGCGAAAGAGAAAAGGAAAGGAAATGGAATTGGCTTTTTTTCCTCTCATTGACAGTTTTAATTGACTTGGAACATTAAGAAGAAGAGATTCGAATAAAAATTGATAGTAATCCACTTTGACATTAATAGGCTATTTCTAGCTGAAAATAAAGTGTCAAAAGGATAAAGATTCTTGGATAATTTAAAAATTTTCTTAAAAAAAGAAAGAAAGCAGAGGAGGGAAAAAGGAAACAAGAAGGTGGAATCTGGAAAATGGAGGAGACCACCTGGAACTTAAAAAAATTGATAGTGGAATTTTAACAAGGCTTGCAAAAGATACATTGTGGCTGAAACTGAGAAAAGAAGCAAGAAACAGTTTTGTATTATTAGATGATTCCTGGAATTTGGGATGGTGGATCCTAATGAAACAAAATAAAACCAGTTGGGGGGTGTTTAATTTTTTTAAAAAATGGCATCACTCCTTGAAGAATTAAAAATGAGACTTAAAGAATAAAGAGAAGAAGCACAAGAGGGAAGAGGATCTTTTGGCTTTGTATTTCAATTTTTAGAAATTGAGATTTTGAACTATGAAAAACAACAAGAAACGCTGGCAGAACAAGAAGGGTGGGATAAAGAAGAAGCCATCTTTAATGACCAACCAAGTTTAAGTGGGGTAAAAAAGGGAAAGGGGAGAAAGAGAGTTAAAAACTTAAACATTGAAGCAACAACCCCAAAAAAGAGTAATTTGAAAAGCAATCATAATATCAGGAAGAAGCAGAAGGGAGGATCACAGAAGGGAGAATCAGATAGAAAAGGGAATAAAAAGGGGAGGGAGAAGAAGAGAGGGAAGAGGGAAAGGAAAAGAAGCTACAAAGGACAGAAACAAGATATAAAGGTACAGGAAAAGCATACAAGAATTAAAGGTATAAACCTATTTAAAAAACACAGAGACAATGGTTAAAATTTAATTTAAGGAGAGGATTCTGCAAGGGTGCATAGGATAGCATTGTTATATTAGAAATAGAAAAGGGTTAGAAAATATGTTTAGATGATTAAAGTGATAGAAAAAAAATTGTATTGATGTGTAATGGAATATTTGTTTGAAAAGAGAATAAGGCTCTCAATGATTTAAAAAAGAAAGTTAAAAAAAACTGAAAAAAAACATGGAAGATTTTTATCAGTTGACAAGATGAATTTGAATAAGAATAATAATTTTATTGACTCCTTCTAATAACTATTGTTTTGTTTTTATTTAAGTCAGTAATGAAATATAGATGATTAAAGTGAAAGACAACTGATATTACTACCGTGTTTCTCCAACAATACCCCCCCATAGGAAGACCCAGCATGTTTTCTAGACATAAAATGAAATTAAGCCCCTCCCCCAAATTTAGGCCTAGTTTAAAACATGCAAAATTGGGGGGTAGGCATGGGGAAGTTAGGAGTGCCCTGTGGGCAGCTATGACTCACCATCAGTCACTCCTAACACCATAGTAGAGCACAGAGGGCTCCCTTACCCCTTCCTTACCCAGGTCAGCAGGTGGGTGACGTCAGTGTGGATGTCCAGCAGCATTTCAGCCGCTTCTCAGGCCTCTATAGCTTCCATGGTTCCCACCGGTGCTGGTGCCTTTCTAACCAGTGCTGTCTCCAACAACAGCATCTGGGTCACTCCCGCTTTCCCCCCGTCCCCATAACAACAGGAAAAAAAAGATTTTGAGGTACCTGGGAGCACCATGTGCTGCATTTTGGTTTAATTCTGAATGGCTGGGTGGGTGTGAGAAAAGCCGAGCAAGCGTCTCTGCTGCTGCTACCCTTGGTGCTCCAGCCTTGGGCTCTGCAAGTTTGCGAAAGTCCCAGTACGCAGCCCATTCCTGCATTCCAAGCGCCCAGGCCAAGCTGCAGCTGTCCCTCTCTCGCCAGTGCCATCTGCAATAACAGTGGCAGCAGAGGCGGGAACCATGGAAGTTATGGAGGTGGCTCCCCCACCCAAGAAGCAGCTAAAATGCTTCCATGGTTCCTGCCGCTGTACAAGCCTGAAGATGATGACTGAGACTTCGTCGAAACATTGCCAAGACACTTCCAATTTTATGTGGGAGAAAACCCTAATAACCAAAGGTCCACATACAAATACCTGAGAAAACCTCAGAAAACACACACACACACACACACACACACACACACACACACACACACACACACACATTTGTTTTCATAGATTTTCACGGGTACAGGTATGCAGGTCTTGGTGTGTTCGGGTCTTTTCCCGTGTAAGATTAAGAGTATCTTGGTTTCAGCGAGGTCCCACTCACCATCCTCAGGCTGGTGCTTTCGGCTTTGTGCCAGTGCAAGCAGTGTGTGATCGGAGCTGCCATCTCTCTATAAATACTGGTGGTGGGGGCTCGTGTGCTGGGCTGGTTGGCTGCACTGCTGCCTCTTGATTGGTTGATGGAGTTGATGTTGGTATAATGGGCTGTGTGATGGCCTTGTGAGTTTTGTTGTGGAGATATTCTGGACCTTGTGCTGTAATCTCCTGGGTCGTTTGTTTTGTAGTGATCTTTTTTCCATTATCCTCTTGTGTTTTGATGGCTTGGGTAATGGGTTCTGTGATGGGCTTGCGAGTTCTTTTGTTGTGGTATCTTGGGTCCTGCATTGTAATCTCCTGGGTTGTTTGTGTTTTGATCTCTTTTCCATTAGCTTCCTGTGTAGTAACAGCTTGGGCAATGGGTTGTGTGATGACCTTGTGAGATTTATTGCTCTGTTATCCTTGGTCTTGTGCTGTGATATCCTGGGTCATTTGCTGTGTTGCAACTTCTTGAGTTCTTGTGGTATAATTTCCTGAGTTTTCTGATGTTATGTCCTGAGCAGGTGGGTGTGATGTAGCATTCTGGGTTTTAGTCTGGCTTCGAGCTTCAGAGCCTGATGATGGCAGATGAGATTCTGCTGAAACATTGCTATAACTTTAAAAGCACAATTATAATCACTTGGGAAAATACCCAAACAAAGCTGAATACCATACATGTAAGTACCCATGAAAACTTAAGAAAACAAATATCAGACCTCTACGGGGAGGAAATAAACAGCCAGACCTAAACCTATGAGAAGCTGGAAGTAAAAAGAGCAGGAATACTATGTGACCTCAAGCCTGATGATGGCAGATGAGATTCTGCCAAAACGTTGCTACAACTTTAAAAGCACAACTATAATGTTCGGGAAAATACCTGAACAAAGCTGAAGACCTAATCCCAAAAGAAACCTAATCCAAAAAGAAACCCCAACCAAAATCCAAGACAGAGAACAAGAAAACGGCAAAGCCCTCCTCCCATATATAAAAGGCACTACAGACAAAATCATCAAGATCCTCCAAAAATACAACATTAAAACAGCATTCTGCACAAACAGAAAAATATCCACCATCCTAAGAAACCCCAAAGACAAAATCGAATTAGAAAACCAAGGAGTATACGAAATCCCCTGCACTGCCTGCCCCACCACATACATTGGACAAACTAACAGAAGAATAAGTGCATGCATTGAAGAACATAAGAACTCAATCAAAAAAGAAGAAATGACCTCTTCCCTGGTCCAACACCCCAAAACCACAGGACATGAGATTGACTTTAAAAATACCAGAATCATCGCCAAAACCGAACACTTCAACAGCAGAATAATCAGAGAAGCCATAGAGATAGAAAAACGCCCACACAGCATGAACAAATGAGATGACACCTCCCGCCTTCCAGCCATTTGGAAACCCGCCCTCATGAACAGACGAGTACCTAACATGAAGAATGACACCAGACCTACACCCATGAGAGCCACACAAGATGCCACCACCACACTTCCATGTAGAAAACAGACTCACACCCACTCAGAAGATGAGACACGACCACGGACCAGAAGCCACACTGCAGCTGCATCACTACCCACTTCAAACCCCTCCGAGCCATACATGAAGCAAACTGACACCCAGTATGAAGATGCAGCACGACCACAAACTCGAAGCCAAACAGCAAGATCACAGCTCACCAACTCAAATCCCCCAGCAACTAAGACTAACCTGAGCACAATCAAGCCCCCACCAGAACAGAACACGCCTCCAGCCAATCAGAACACGACCAACCCCCCAACCAATCAAAACACAGCCAAACCCCCTACCAATGAGAACACACCCCCACCCAATCAGAACACAGCCAAGCCCCCACCCAATCAAGTCACACCCCACTAGCAGTTAAAAGGAAGAAGCAGCTGCAATCTCACATCACTCTGAGAAGCCCAGAGCCGAAGACAGAAGCCTGAAGATGATGAATGAGACTTCATCGAAACATTGCCTAGATATTTCGAATCTTACACGGGAGAAAACCCGAACAACCAAAGATCCACATACAAATACCCGCGAGAACCTCAGAAAACACACACACACACACACACACACACACACACACACATATATATGTATATGTATATTGCATAAAATTAAGGAGAGACATTATTAAGCATATTAGACCTTGTAATGTTAAACTGAAGGGATTAGAATAAGATAAAAGGGAAGAGATAAGCATAGAAAATGCAGAAGGGAGTTGATACAATGGATGATAATATTGAAAGACTTTTTTAAGAAAATAGGTAGATTTGGGAAGCCTAAGATGTCCACCACGATAACTACCACTAAGATTGGGAAGTAAACAACATCCAACCTAACATCAACAATAACATCACCAGCAGGACAACATTCCATAGAGAGCATGATGAATTCTGAGAAGGCAAGTCAGGTATCAAGTATGCAGACAATTCAAATGGCATTAACAACAATACAAGAAACAATGGTGAGAAACTACACAGACTTTAAAACTGAAATGGGGAAAATGAAATATAAAATATGAAAACTAGATGAGAAAATAAGTACAATCCAACAAACAGTAGTAAAGATGGAACATAAAATGAAAGCAGTGGAAACAAAGGTTGAACAAACAAATAAGAAAGTAGAATCAATAGAACAGAAATTAATGGGAGAGAACAATTGCATATTTGGAGATGGAAAAGGCTGATTTCTTCCTCAGATTTCAGAATGTAACAGAAGAAAAGGGGGAGGACTTGACCAAATTAATGGCAGATCTCATAGCAGAAGCATTACAAAAAGAGGGCCAAGAGGTTCGAAGGGAAATAGATGAGGTATATAGAATATATACCAACTATGCAAGACATTTTAGACTTCCAAGAGAGATTCATATATGATTCTCAAAGAAACAACTGAGAGATGAGATATACAAAGTGACAAGAGACAAACTGCTGATATTCAAGGGAACAGAAATTGTAACGTTGAAACAAATTCCAAGAAGAATAAGGGAACATAGAAAGCAATACAGATTCCTGGCCGCCCAACTGAATAAAATAACATCCTGTTCAAATGGCTCATCCCAGAGGAAATGTTAATATCATGGCAGGATAAAAAATTTAAAATAGACAGTATAGAAAAAGCAAGAATCCTTTGAATGAGACTTCATCCAAAACATTGCCTAGATCTTTCAAGATCTACACGGAGAAAAACCGAACAGCCAAAGATCCACATACAAATACCATAAGAACCTCAGAAAACACACACACACACACACACACACACACACACACACACACATATATATGTATATGTATATTGCATAAAATTAAGGAGAGACATTATTAAGCATATTAGACCTTGTAATGTTAAACTGAAGGGATTAGAATAAGATAAAAGGGAAGAGATAAGCATAGAAAATGCAGAAGGAGTTGATACAATGGATGATAATATTGAAAGACTTTTTAAGAAAATAGGTAGATTTGGGAAGCCTAAGATGAATGTAACAGAAGAAAAGGGAGGACTTGACCAAATTAATGGCAGATCTCATAGCAAAGCATTACAAAAAGAGGCACAAGAGGTTCGAAGGGAAATAGATGAGGTATATAGAATATATACCAACTATGCAAGACATTTTAGACTTCCAAGAGAGATTCATATATGATTCTCAAAGAAACAACTGAGAGATGAGATATACAAAGTGACAAGAGACAAACTGCTGATATTCAAGGAACAGAAATTGTAACGTTGAAACAAATTCCAAGAAGAATAAGGGAACATAGAAAGCAATACAGATTCCTGACGCCCAACTGAATAAAATAACATCCTGTTCAAATGGCTCATCCCAGAGGAAATGTTAATATCATGGCAGGATAAAAAATTTAAAATAGACAGTATAGAAAAAGCAAGGGAATCCTTTGAACTGTATGTGGTATCAGGAGAAGACCAGGACAGCAAAGAGGAAGTGGAAAGTAGGAGCCAAGAAGATTGGATGGAAGAAAGAGAAACCGAACAAGAGGAAAGAGAGCAGGAAGAAGTGGAAAGAGAAGGCGTAAGAATGAGACACCAAACAAGAGCAAATAAGCTTCAACAAGAAACAACTACAGAGTAAGATGGTGGAAGAAATCAAATTGATTTCCATTAACATCAACGGTTTAAATTCACAAATTAAGAGGAAAAAAACAGTAACTAAATTACAGAAATTCAACTTAGATATTATATGCCTTCAAGAAACACATATCCAGAAACATCAAGGTAAACTGTTAGAAGCACCAAAGTTAGGAGATTTATACGTATCTCTTGCCCATCAAAAAAAAGAGGGGATAGCAATATATATTACGAAACATTTACAAGCAAAATATATGCAAATGAGGAGGGTAGGATTTTGATGTTAGAAGTTTATATAAATTATAAGAAAATGTTATTGACAGTGATATATGCACCAAATGAGAAACAAGAAATTTTTTATACCAAACTATACAGAAAATTAGTAGAACAGGAATATGAGAACCTATGCCTGCTAGGTGATTTCAATGCAATAGCAAATTTAGGAAAAGACTACAATAATGAAAATCTAGCGAAAAAAAGGAAAAGGAAAACATTACCAAAAGTATTTTATCAAATGGCGGAAGAATTAGGATTAAAAGATATATGAGAGAAAGAAATCCAGACAAAAACCGGTATACTTACTATTCAGCACCACATGCATCATGGTCAAGATTGGATATGTTATGGACAAATGGGGAAATGGAATGTAATATAAAAGAAATAGAAATTGAATCTAACACATGGGCGGACCATAATCCCATTAAAATAATTTGGAAAGGATTGAAAAAAAAAAACAGAAGATGGATGCTAAACAAGGAGATCCTAAAAGAAAAAGAATGTGTCAAGATGATGGAAAAAGAATTGGAGTTCTTTCTGAAGGAAAACAAAAAACAACAAACATCAATTCCAAACCTATGGGACATGACTAAAGCATATATTAGGAGCCTAGCAATTTTGTATAATACACATAGATATGAGGGAAAAAAAGGAGAACAATCTAAACTACTAGATACTCTTAAGGAGTTAGAAAAAACACTAGTAAAAACATCACAAAATATGACAGCAAATACGGAGAGGGTAATGATTAGACATAAATTGAACATGTTAGCAAAAGATGAATGGTTAGAGGACATGAAAAAGGTAAAACAGAATTACTTTGAACATGTGAATAAGCTGGGAAGGTGGCTAGCTTATAGACTTAAGAAAGAAAAAGAAAAAAGAGCAATCCAATAATTGAAGGATGCTGATGGTACACTACAACATCAATCTGAAAAGAAAAAGCATATTGTTAAAAGTTTTTTTGAGGAACTATATAGTAGGCAAGATGTACCAGAGGGAAATATCCAATATTACTTAGAAGGAAAAGGTCTACCTGTGATCCCGGAAGAGGATAAAGAAGAGATAAACAGGGAAATAACTGCAAGAGGCAATCCTGAAACAGAAAAACAATAAGACACCAGGACCGGATGGTCTCCCTGGGGAACTGTATAAAACGCTCCAAGGAAAATTAGAAATGCAATTATTAGAACTCTATAATGAGGTACTGATGACAGCAAAACTACCTAAGTCATGGGGGGAGACATATATAACATTGATCCCAAAAGTAGATTCGGATCATCAATTAATTCAAAATTATAGGCCCATATCCCTTTTAAATGTTGATTATAAAATATTTATGTCCATAATGGCAGAAAGATTGAAAAAAACCCTTAACCAGATCATTCATAGCGACCAAAACAGATTCTTACCGAATAGACAAATTAAAAATAAATACTAGAATGGTATTGAATATAAAAGAATATTATGAAGCAAACCCAGGAAAACAATTGCCAATGGTCTTCCTCAATGCACAAAAGGCATTTGACAATGTTAATTGGCAGTTTATAATACAACAATTAAAAAGCATGCAATTTGGCAATAAATTTATTAAACTGATTTCGACAATTTATACAACACAGGTGGCCAGTGTAATAATGAATGGTGACAGAACGGAAACATTTAAGATCAACAAGGGAGTAAGGCAGGGATGCCCACTGTCAGCCCTTCTCTTTATTCTTACCTTAGAAAACTTATTGGAAAATGTTAGGAAAAATGTAGAAATCAAAGGGGCTTTAATTAAAAAGGAGCATTATAAGGTACAGGCATTTGCCGATGATATAGTATTTTTTCTGGAAGATCCAGAGGATACAGGGGTAAAATTAATAAAGGAAATAGAGGAATTTGGCGAGGTTGCAGGCCTTAAGATTAATAAAAACAAAACAAAATTATTGACTAAAATTTTAAAAGATAAGCAAAAAAAAAAAAGAATTAGAAGAAAAATTGGGAATGCAAAGTGTGAAAAAGGTAAAATATTTAGGCATTTGGTTAACAGCAAGATGCTCTTCAATTAAAAAAGATAACTATGACAAATTAATAATACAAATCAAAAAAGAATTGGAAATGTGGGGGAAATTACAGCTATCACTACTGGGGAAAATCGTGGCAATTAAAATGTGTACCCTACCAAAAATACTGTATCTTTTTCAAACAGTACCAATAGGATTGGATAAAACCTTTTTTAGAGAATTAGATCGAATAATAAGTAAATTTGTTTGGGATGGGAAAAAAGCTAGGATAAAAATGAAATTGTTACAGGACAAAAGAGAAAGGGGTGGCTTTGGACTCCCTGACTGGGAAATGTATTATCAGGCTGTGGCTATGGTATGGATTAAAGACTGGATCAACTTAGAAAATAGAAGAGTATTGTCAATAGAGGGTCACGACTTGCACAGAGGGTGGCATAGTTTCCTATGGGATGGGAAATGTAAACAGCATGCATATTTTCAGAGACACATGACTAGAGATTCATTAATTCAGACATGGAACAAGATTAAAAAGAATCATTATACTAAAATACCGAACTGGTTGTCAACTATGGAAGCACAAATATACCCAAACGCAATGGATCTGGGAAAAAAGAAGGGTTACAAATACCTATTAGACCCACAAGGAAGATTAAAAATGAGACAAGAATTACAGCAACAAAATATAAAGATAGATTGGTGGCCATACATGCAAATTCAGGTGAGATATCGGAAAGACAAAGAACAATTTGATCAATTAGATAAAATTCTACAAGAAATGGAAAAGAAAATGATTTCAAGAATATATAACTTTTTACTAGATTTTAAAATGGAAGAGGAGATGGTCAAAGAGACGATGGTGGTATGGGTGAAAAATGTTGGCCATAATATAGACCTGGAAAATTGGGAGAGAATGTGGAGATCAAATTACAAACTAATTACATCCACAGCATACAAGGAAAATCAATACAAAATGTTCTATAGATGGTACCTTCCTCCCGCTAGATTGGCAAAAACGTTAAATTCAGACCCAAATTGTTAGAAATGTGGAAAAGAAAAAAAGCACTTATTTTCATACCTGGTGGACATGCCAGGAAGTGAAAAAATATTGAAATAAAATTAGACAATGGATAGAAGAAATAATGAATCAGAAAATTGAATTTAATCTGGAAACTTTTTTATTAGGTATAATAACACAAAAATGCAATAAAACAGATAGATATATTATGTTACTTATATTAACAGCTGCAAGGATTTCCTACACACAGCTTTGGAAGGAAAAAAGGGTTCCACCAGAAGGCATGGTTATTAAAAAAAATAACAGATTGTATAGAGATGGACAGGCTAATGATGAAAATAAAAGACAGAGAAGATTCAATTTATTATAGGGCCTGGTATGCCTGGTATGAGTGGTTTAGAAATAAAAAGAAAATAAAATGGCAATTAGGAAAAGAATGAGGGAATATGCAAATATGTAAATATACCATGGAGAAGATTGAGATGTAAGGATAAAAGATATTGATTTATAGTAAGAGTAAGATATAATGGTAAAGGAATAAGTAAATACATATACTGAAAAATGTGAGGAAATGCAAAAGATGTCTTGATGTTGATAACAATCTATAAAGTTTTGTTTTATGTTTTTTAAAATTTGGAAAATTAATAAAAAAATTATTTAAAAAAAGAAGATTGATTTGATTAGCTGTTCAGTTCGGATTAAATAATACAAATCAGTTTTCTCTCAAACGATTTTGAATAGAAAAGTACAAGCATAATTTTTGCAAAACACATTGAAAATAATGGAAATCAAATGGACTTGGCTATGTCTAATTCCATTGACCAGTGTTAATAAAAACCGAACCTCCCAGTGGGACAGTGGATTCAGACAGAAGATATTTGAGGAAGAACTGCAGTGCTTTACAGAACATAATCAGAACTTGCAAGTTGGGGTCCATTTCTTCTCTGGACTCATATTTATTTTATCCAACTGTAATTTTGCTTGCATTGTGAGTCATTCAGAAACTTCCCTCTTCTTTCAATTGTAGCTATTCCACCATTAAGCAGACATTGTCAAACACGGATACAGGGATGTTTGCACGTATCTAATGACCTTGTTTTAGCCAACTGCAAAATGTTTCAATATGATCACGAAACACTGACTGTTGTTACTTTCCATCCCAGGACACGTTAGCTCAGTATGATAAGCATAATTGCAAGCTTGCAAACTATCACATACTTTGTTCTTTGTTCTTTGTTTATGATCTTCTTCCATATAAGGTAAAACTCTGCTACCCCCTGTGTGCTCCCCCCACCCGCTTGAAAGAGGATAACAAATGAGGTTTGTGCAAAGCACTCGGGGCTGCTCCTGCTGCTGCTGCTGCTGCTGCCTGGGTCAATCCATCTGCCCCGGGTGTGATGTGCTTCCTCCTATGAAAACAATCAGATGTCTGGTGTCTGTTATTGGTATTCACCCTTGCGAGGGTCCCTCTAAACTTCTTCCCTGCAGGGAATTCCATAGGCAGCAAAAGAACGCAGACGGAACAACGGACCGGTCACTCGCTGCGACAACTGGGGGCTCGTCCAGGATCCGCCTGCCTTTCGCTGTCTCAAAGGTGTGATCTCTGTCTAGAGGTGCATCTCCTTCACTCCCATTCTTACGCACCTGGGAAAGGCATCGCACAATCGTAAGTAATGGGCTCCTCACTTTCCAAAGTTTCGTCAAGTCATAGGGACGAACTTTATACTATAGTGAAGAAGGCTAATTCATTTCAAAAACTTAATGGCACCACTGTATATCCTCTTTCAAAAAATCCTGAGAAGGGAACACTTTAACACTCTTCATGGCAGAAATTGGGGAAGTATCTACATGATATCCCCCGAGCCCCGTCTGAAATATTAATATCTTGGCGGGCTGTCATGGCAGCATTATTCTGAAACTCTTTCTGCTTTCCCTCTTGCCCTTCCCCCGGGAGGTGGCGGCAACCCTGTACATACTAACATTGAATTTATTGATAACGCTACTGCTAAACAGGAATTACTCATGAAATTGGCCTTTTCTAATGCTAATCATGACTGTCAAAAATTTTTGCAACCTGTTGCTAACAAGCCAGGGGTTACTTTGGCTGAGTTTCTCCAGCTTTGTAGAATTGTTGGCACAACCTCTCATAAAATGGATGCGCTCGCAGCGGCTATTTCTTCTTCTTTACCTACCCCGCTTCCTCTCCCGACGCTTTTGCTTTAACTCGTAATGGTAACTGTTTCAACTGTGGCAAGCCTGGACATTTTAAAAATCAGTGTCGGATGCCAGGAGGAGGAGGGCACCCCTTGACCAAGCTAGGGGCCCTCCGCCTCCTGATTCTAAAAACCAAAAACTATCTGTCCTCGCTGTCGTAAAGGCTTTCACTGGGCCGCAGTGTCGTAGTAACCCCCTCTGCTCAGCCTTCGGAAACTAACTATGGGGCCCTCAGCTAGCCCCGCTACCAAGGCCTGACCTCCCCACTACCACTTTCCCGGTAGTGTTATCTGAAGACCTTGTGTATGATGACCCTGGTGCTGTTGTAACGCTTCCTTTAACTGCAACTCTTTTAACACCCTTGCCTCCCTCATTGCCTATTCTGCTCATTCCCAATTCCACTCTTACCATAGAAGGTATCGCTGCTCCTTACCTATATGAGCTCCTCTGCTCTCAATAACTTGGCTCTTGCTGCAATAGGATCGCTGTTTTCTTTAAAAAAGGGACTGTGGTCGCTACGCTTATCTTAATGCCACTTACTGATCCGCCTTCCCTATTTGCATTACAGCAACCTGTGCATGCTTCTAAACCTACCCTGTCTGTTACCTTGAATGGTTACACTTTTGATGGCCTGATTGACACGGTGCTGATGTTTCTGTCATCTGCTCTGCTGAGTGGCCACCTACTTGGTCTCTTACCGAGGCTGCCTCAGTGCAAGGCGTAGGCGGAGCTCAAGCCACTAAGGTCAGCTCTAATTGGCTCTCTGCTTCTACTCCACATTCAACTATAACACCATACCTTAAGCCTTATGTTCTTCCCCTGCACTGCAATCTATGGGGACGTGATTTGCTTTCTCAGTTTCATGCCTATATTCAGCTACCCCTAACACCTCTGTAAAATCTTTGCTTTCTTTCAATATGTCTATTGCACCACTAACTCTCACATTGAAAACATCTTTGCCTGTATGGACTGATCAATGGCCTCTTACCAAAGAAAAGTTAGAAGCATTGCACCTTCTTGTTCAGCAACAGCTTACGGAGGGGCATATTGAGCCATCTACAAGTCCTTACAACACTCCTGTTTTTGTTATCAAAAAGAAATCAGGCAAATGACGTTTATTACAAGATTTAAGGACTGTGAATATTATCTTGCAGCCATGGGACCTCTGCAGTGTGGTTTGCCTAATCCTAACTTAATTCCTGTCTGGATATGATCTTATCATTATAGATTTGAAGGATTGTTTTTCTCCATACCTTTAGCACAAAGGATAGAATCATTTTTGCCTTCACAGTACCGAGCTCAACAACTCAAAGCCCTTGGCTTGGTACCAGTGGAAGGTCCTTCCGCAAGGCATGTTAAATTCACCAACTATGTGTCAATTTTTTTGTTAACGAGGCGTTACAGCCTTATAGGTCTCAATTTCCTTTTTCTTGTTTATCATTATATGGATGACATCTTGATTGCTGCAGATGGGCCAAAAGGAACAGTTCAGAAAACCTTTCCAGTCCTTTTAACCACATTAGCAAAAGCAGGGTTACACATAGCACCTGAAAAAATCCAGTCTCATTACCCAATGCAGTATTTAGGTCACAAGGTATTAGCCTCCACGGCTTCTCCATCTATTCCCTCACTTACACTTCCTCAACCAACCACCTTGGTTCAGCTGCAACAATGCCTAGGGGGTCATCAATTGGGCTAGACCTTATCTTGCATTGACCACACATATGCTGTCACCACTGTTTCAGGCACTAGTAGGATTAAAGCATCCAGCAGACCAAAATTTATCTTTCAGAACAACACTTACA
This sequence comes from Pseudonaja textilis, assembly GCF_049901715.1. Taxonomy (NCBI): domain Eukaryota; kingdom Metazoa; phylum Chordata; class Lepidosauria; order Squamata; family Elapidae; genus Pseudonaja; species Pseudonaja textilis. The sequence continues at coordinate 120,729,537 of NC_142008.1, read as the reverse complement.
CGCTTTGCACCAGGTAAATACAGCTTTAGCCACTAGATGGGTGGACACGTGCCCTCACTGATAGATCACCCTCCTTGCCATTCTCTCTACCCAACAGCTATTAACTGCTATAGTGATTCAAATTTCAGATGAAAACGCCTCCACATTTGGAATGGTTACACCTACCACACACTCCCAAGACATCTATAACCACTAGAGCAGCTCAGATGGCTTCCCTAATAGAGAAGGGGTAAGAAAACAGACACAAAGCCTTGATGGGAATGGATGTTTTACACTATATATCCCTTTTAAAATTGCTCAATGGGAACCTCTCCTGCAAACCTCCATGGTATTGCAGGATGCATTGGAAAGATTGGTGTGGTCAAGTGTCATGCCATCTTCCCCTGATGCCTCGGCTACAAGTTTCGCGAACAGTCCCTTTTGTTCTGAAGTCACCTTTTTGTTCAGCAGCCCTTGAAAGAAGCCCTTACTGTGTTCACTGATGGCTCTAAAACTATTGGGGCCTGTGTGTGGTACATAGATGCTCAATGGAACAAACGCTTAACTGCCCGCAGAAATCAGTACAACAGGCTGAATTGGCTGCTTTCTCATTGGCCTTGTCTCTTTTTCCACAGCAACCTTTAAATGTCATATCTGATAGTATGTATGTCACTTCAAATGGCTGTTTGCATGTTTGATGCCTATATTTCCCCTGTTACCCCTCCCTCTCTCATGACACTTTTTTACAGCTCCAAAAGCTACTGAAGGAAAAGTAAGCCCTTATTTGTGGCTCACATTAGAAGTCATCAACACTTGCCTGGATTTTTATCAGAAGGCAATCATATGGCCGATAAGGCCTGCAAAATCATGACATCCTCCCCTTTTCCTCAACCACTTTCATTGGGGAGAGTCATGACTATTTCCATCAAAATAAGAAGGCCCTGGTACAGCAATTGGGATTACGTGCCAGGAAGCCATAGCACATAATCCAACAATGTCCCACATGTAGTCTCCAGGCTAGAGGTATCCCTGAAGGTGTTAATCCCAGGGGTATCCAAGCTTGTGACACATGGCAGATGGACGTCACTCATTATCCTCCCTTTGCTCCTGAAATACATTCATGTGTCCGAGACACTTATTCAGGGTTTATTATGGCAACATTGCAAGAGGAGAGGCAACTAAAAATGTTATTAATCACTGTATTAGATCATTCGTAATGTTGGGATGTCCAAAAATTCTTAAAACAGATAATGGTCCTGCTTATGTCTAGTCTCCTTTGCTGAGTTTTGTCATAAGTGGGCCATCACTCTAAATCGGTATACCATTCAATAGCCAGGGTCAGGCTATTGTGGAAAGGAACAAACCAAACTCTGAAAAATGCCCTTGATCGGCAAGCGGGAAAAAGGGCTTAGGCCCCGAACCTCCGGCGTTGCACAAAACATCTTGAACATTACACTCTATGCTCTTAACTTTCTTAACCTCACTGGCTCTCCCTCTTCTACGGCTGCTTCTCGCCATTTTACCAAGCCAGTGCCCCCTCCTCTCACCCTCTTGTCTATTTCAGGCAACTCCCAGATCCTGCGTGGAAAGGCCCTGCACAGCTCATCACGTGGGAAAGGATCGCTGCAGTACAACTTCCTGACAAAGTGCTTTGGGTTCCTGTTCGTGTGTCCGCCTACCATGGAGCCACCCAATGGCCAAGACTCCTCTATCTCTCACCCTCTTGCTGACAATGATATTTCCAGTCTTTTCACTCTTTAATGCATCTCCGGGGTTATCCTAGCCCCCTTCTCACACACACAGTAACCTTTACTTATGAAGACAATTCTCTTCCTGCCTGCAATTATGCCTTTCAGCATAATGGCCGCCCCTCTTCTGCCTGCTTCAGAAATCACTCTCTCATATTATTATTTCCCTTGCTTCATTTCTCTGACTATACAGGTAACTTCGCAAACAATTGGCTCCTATTCTTGTTTGAGGCTTTTCTTTTAATCATACTTACCTCAATCATACTGTTCTCTTATTGTCCTACCCCTCTTCTGCTTTTCCTCCCTATCCTCCCCAGCTTCTATCCTGGCTAAGCAGCTGCTTGACTCCAACGTCTCTCCTCTTTCGAACGTCTGGAGAGACACCTTCACTGCTGCACTCCACCCTGCGATTCCGCTGCCTGCCTTTGGAGATCCACTCTTCCATCTTATTGGCCCCAGGCCGTTATAAGCCACCCTCGGACCGCAGACATCGCCTCATCCTCGATGGCACTTCTCACAAAACAATCACACTCATCCGGACGCGCTACGCCTCAGATACCCTGCAGTTCCGGGTCTCAGCTCCATTTCCAACGCCATGGAATGTGTCCAACGCTCTCCGGTAAAAAGAAGGGAACTATTTGGAGGTGGTTTAGAAATGACACACTCTGTTGACAGATGACACCCAATATTCCATCACTTATTATTTTCGTGCTACAACCCTGGCCCTTCACCATGTGCGATTGGCTGACTATGGACATTACCAGTGTGAAATTACAAAAATGGTCAATGGATTTGCCACTTCCTCCCGATTGACTTCTCACTTTGTATCAACAACCGCTCCACACATCACCCATCATGTCCGTTGATCCCCTCAGCAGTCTCCACGAATGCACATCAGCCACATACCTATACCTGGACTATCCTGGACTTTCAAGGACAAGTTCTTAATAGCACCACCAATTACACTCAGTGGCCATGGTTTCCCCCATTATCCATGGACTTTGCTGAAATGGGTACTGGGGTCCAAGAAATTTGCCTGACAAAAACTGCAAGCTGATAAATGGGACAAACAGGGCTCTTGCTCTCAGCTCCTGCTCATAACTTTCCTTTGTACTTTTTCCTGCTCACAGCACCGCGTAATCCCACGCTGCTTGTGGTGGTCCAATCGATAGGTATTGTAAAAAATGGAACTGTGTGTCCACTGGCCACATTCGGTGGTCACCCCCTACCAAAGGAGATTATATCAACATTACCCGCACTGCAGTGCACCTTCCCTGCTCTTTGTGGCCATGTTGTGGCCAAAGACTGAACCTGCTCACCATTACCTTTACCGAAAAAGGGAAGACATTGACTCAACAACAATGGATGTCAGGGTTTACATGGGGGGCGCCAATGGGATGGTCAAAAGGATGAAGGCAACATTTTCACTATTCGTTTAACAATGTCTTTGCCCACGTATGACATAGGTCCAAATCAAAATTTGAAGTCTGCCTTTTACAAAAATCTGACACTCAGGCCAATCCATTAATTCAATTGGTTAATTCTTCTTTTGCATTGTTAAAAGCCACCCTTAATGACTCCTCCAAAACGGACCAATGCTGGCTCTGCCTATCTGACCTACCACCCTTTTATGATGCGTAGCCTCAGATGAACCCATTCGTAATTCACCTCAAATAACAGATGCCGATGGAATACTTCTTCCCATCACAGTTACTGACATAGTAGGTCAGGGATGCTGTTTGGGAAATATCCCTGCTAATTATTCCAAGTATTGTCATAATGTTTCATTGGGTCATCATTGCCAAATCTATTTGACCAAAGAGCGGTTAGCCATCACATCCTTTGCCGGGCATGAGTGGATATAACCCATTATATACCTCTTCTGGAGCGACATAACTGCTCGCCTCCAGGGTCAGTATTTCATTCCTCGGTAACAACTCCTGTTTGGGCATGCCCACGGGAGCCACAGCCTGTGCTCATGGGGGACGTTCTCATTGCTCAAAAATCCTTTTGCATGCTGGGCAAAATTGCTCCCCCAAGGTAACTTATTACCCAGGGCCGGAGCTTGTTAATGTGTAGAACCCCCAAAATTTCCATCATCAAAAAAGAGAAATTGTCACAGCTCTCACATTGTCTGTGTTGTTGGGGCCTTGGTGCTGCTGGGCGCAGCAACTGGGGTCACAGCTCTGGCTGTTGGTCATCAACAAGTAGCAACACTCAGTTTACAAATAGATGAGGATCTCAACGTGAGACCTCCGATCTCTGCACTCCAGGCCTCGCTCACTTCTCTGGCTGAGGTCGCCTTTGCAGAATAGAAGAGGTCTTGATCTGCTATTTTTAAACAAAGGGGATTATGTGTATCCTTAAAAGAAGAATGCTGTTTTTATGCTGATCACTCCAGGTATTGTTAAAGATTCAATGGCTGAATTACTTTTAAACGATTGAAGGATAGAGAAAATGAGCGACAGCAGAATCAAGCATGGTATCAAGGCATGTTCAATTATTCTCCATGGTTAACTACCTTGTTGTCTGCTGTGCCGGTCCTCTGATATTGCTATGCCTTGCCTGTTTAATAGGTCCATGTGTTATGGGACGATTGCTAAAATTCTTACAAGGTCGCTTACAAGCACTTGATAGTGAAATCAGTAATACTCAAAAATGGTCAGTTTCTCACATCTGTTATTGTATCCAAGGATTCTGTTAAACAGCCTCTGCTGGAATGGTCTTCTGACCCGAAGAGTCAGAGAATGAAATAGATACAATGCCTCCTATGCTCCCAAAGGAGCCTTATTGGATATGAGTGATGAAGGCAGTCAGAAGGTGAGTGTTCCTCCTAAATGCGAACTGGTGCAGCAGGGTCTCAACAAACCGGAAGGGTTTGTTTTGCCACCCTTTGAATCCATTTCAGAGGAAAAAGGATTTTACCTGGAGATGGCATCACAAAATAATAAAAAGGAGGAATTGTAGCTATTCCACCATTAAGCAGACATTGTCAAACACGGATACAGGATGTTTGCACGTATCTAATGACCTTGTTTTAGCCAACTGCAAAATGTTTCAATATGATCACGAAACACTGACTGTTGTTACTTTCCATCCCAGGACACGTTAGCTCAGTATGATAAGCATAATTGCAAGCTTGCAAACTATCACATACTTTGTTCTTTGTTCTTTGTTTGTGAGTCTTCTTCCGCAAAAGGTAAAACTCTGCTACCCCCTGTGTGCTCCCCCACCCGCTTGAAAGAGGATAACAAATGAGGTTTGTGCAAAGCACTGGGCTGCTCCTGCTGCTGCTGCTGCTGCTGCCTGGGTCAATCCATCTTCCCGGGTGTGATGTGCTCCCTCCTATGAAAAAAACAATCAGGATGTCTGGTGTCTGTTATTGGTATTCACCCTTGCGAGGGGTCCTCTAAACTTCTTCCCTGCGGGAATTCCATAGGCAGCGAAAGAACTCAGAGCGGAACAACGGACCGGTGCTCACTGCGACATTCAATCTTTCCTTAATATACTAAAAGAGGTCTAAAATGAGAACTTAAGTCACAGTGAGCAATATAAAGGAAGGGAGGCCTTGCTTACCATTTTCCCCCAATATGCCAAAAGCAACTTTGCATAAATTCTTGTTCAGTCTTGAGAAATGAGATGCTACAATTTAAAAAGTTTGATAATCTTGTGGGTTTGATTTGAATTAATAAACAAATACCACCTTGTTAGAAATTAAAAATTTATTTTATTCATTTTATTTATTAAGTCTTTTTGCTGCCCACTTCATATTGAGGTGACTGTAGGGAGCGCATGCAAACATTAATTTCTTACATTCTCTAACCGTGGATCTCATGTTTCATGCCTTCATTATGCATTTTCTGTTATATTTATTATTCAGAATCATTGCCTGATGATCTTCCTTCCATAATCATAGACCTCCATTCCCTCACTTCTGTTATTTTAGTTGGGAAAAACTTCCAGAGGAATAGCCACATTCACCTGCCAATATTAATGTACACTATATGTGAACCAAACCCAGATTTCTTATTGTATTCACTACTCATTTTCTTTTATATTCAGGATTATTCAAAATCATTTGCCTGATGATAGTTCCATAATCACAGATCTCCATTCCCCACTTCTGCTACCAGTTCTAGAGAACTGGTGGTAGAAATTTGGGTAGTAGTTTGGAGAACTGGCAACAGTTACAACATCTGACTGGCCCCATCATCTATTCTCTGCTTCCTGAGTCCAGGTGATTGGCTGGATCTTCTTTTGTTTGGAAACAATTTTATTGGTTTTTAAAAACAAGCAAAAAAACAAACAGAACATAAAAACATCAGCCTCTTCCATAGCATATATACAAGCAGTGTGGTTGGTTCATCAGCTTTGTAGCTATTCATTTCGTATCTCAATTATAGTTACATTGCTATAACAACTCGTTTTATCAATCCAAACTTATATCCTAGTATCACTATTAGAGAATCCAGTTTGACTTATGATTTTATTCATTCATACTTATGAGTATAATTAGAAGTTTATAGGGTAGTTTATTCTATAACGGATCACATAAATCATGCCTAATCAATCCTAAAAACACTTTTAGTGATAGATATCGAATAAAATAAAAGAAAAATAAATAACAAAGATATTCTTTCTATATATTCCTTTGTTATCTAACATTCTAAATATTCGCGGATATTGTATTTTATCATCCGCAACCATTGATAGAAAAGGTCCCAAATTTTGGTAATTGTTATCCTCCGTTTCGGAAAATGTCAACTATTCATCTCAGACATTCCAACATTTTCTTAATAATTCTTCCTCAAGGATGGTATTTTTTCAATGGATAGAAGAAATAAAATTAGAATCAGAAAATTGAATTTAATCTGGAAACTTTTTTATTAGGTATAATAACACAAAAATGCAATAAAACAGATAGATATATTATGTTACCCATATATTAACAGCTGCAAGGATTTCCTACATACAGCTTTGGAAGGAAAAAGGGTTCCACCAGAAGGCATGGTTATTAAAAAAATAACAGATTGTATAGAGATGGACAGGCTAATGATGAAAATAAAAGACAGAGAAGATTCTAATTTATTATAGGGCCTGGGATGCCTGGTATGAGTGGTTTAGAAATAAAAGAAAATAAAAAATGGCAATTAGGAAAAGAATGAGGGAATATGCAAATATGTAAATAATATACCATGGAGAAGATTGAGATGTAAGGATAAAAGATATTGATTTATAGTAAGAGTAAGATATAATGGTAAAGGAATAAGTAAATACATATACTGAAAAATGTGAGGAAATGCAAAGATGTCTTGATGTTGATAACAATCTTATAAAGTTTTGTTTATGTTTTTAAAATTTGGAAAATTAATAAAAAATTATTTAAAAAAGAAGATTGGATTTGATTAGCTGTTCAGTTCGGATTAAATAATACAAATCAGTTTTCTCTCAAGCGATTTTGAATAGAAAAGTACAAGCATAATTTTTGCAAAACACATTGAAAATAATGGAAATCAAATGGACTTGGCTATGTCTAATTCCATTGACCAGTGTTAATAAAACCGAACCTCCCAGTGGGACAGTGGATTCAGACAGAAGATATTTGAGGAAGAACTGCAGTGCTTTACAGAACATAATCAGAACTTGCAAGTTGGGGTCCATTTCTTCTCTGGACTCATATTTATTTTATCCAACTGTAATTTTGCTTGCATTGTGAGTCATTCAGAAACTTCCCTCTTCTTTCAATTGTAGCTATTCCACCATTAAGCAGACATTGTCAAACACGGATACAGGGATGTTTGCACGTATCTAATGACCTTGTTTTAGCCAACTGCAAAATGTTTCAATATGATCACGAACACTGACTGTTGTTACTTTCCATCCCAGGACACGTTAGCTCAGTATGATAAGCATACACTGCAAGCTTGCAAAACTATCACATACTTTTGTTCTTTGTTCTTTTTGTTTATGATCTTCTTCCATATAAGGTAAAAACTTCAGCGCTACCCCCTGTGTGCTCCCCCCACCCGCTGGAAAGAGGATAACAAATGAGGTTTGTGCAAAGCACTGGGGCTGCTCCTGCTGCTGCTGCTGCTGCTGCCTGGGTCAATCCATCTGCCCCGGGTGTGATGTGCTTCCTCCTATGAAAACAATCAGATGTCTGGTGTCTGTTATTGGTATTCACCCTTGCGTAGGGTCCCTCTAAACTTCTTCCCTGCAGGGAATTTCCATAGGGCAGCAAAAGAACGCAGACGGAACAACGGACCGGTCACTCGCTGCGACAACTGGGGCTCGTCCAGGATCCGCCTGCCTTTCGCTGTCTCAAAGGTGTGATCTCTGTCTAGAGGTGCATCTCCCTTCACTCCCATTCTTTACGCACCTGGGAAAGGCATCGCACAATCGTAAGTAATGGGCTCTCACTTTCCAAAGTTTCGTCAAGTCATAGGGACGAACTTTATACTATAGTGAAGAAGGCTAATTCATTTCAAAACTTAATGGCACCACTGTATATCCTCTTTCAAAAAAAATCCTGAGAAGGGAACACTTAACACTCTTCATGGCAGAAATTGGGGAAGTATCTACATGATATCCCCGAGCCCCGTCTGAAATATTAATATCTTGGCGGGCTGTCATGGCAGCATTATTCTGAAACTCTTTCTGCTTTCCTCTTGCCCTTCCCCGGAGGTGGCAACCCTGTACATACTAACATTGAATTTATTGATAACGCTACTGCTAAACAGGAATTACTCATGAAATTGGCCTTTTCTAATGCTAATCATGACTGTCAAAAGATTTTGCAACCTGTTGCTAACAAGCCAGGGGTTACTTTGGCTGAGTTTCTCCAGCTTTGTAGAATTGTTGGCACAACCTCTCATAAAATGGATGCAGCCGCAGCGGCTATTTCTTCTTCTTTACCTACCCCCGCTTCCTCTCCCGACGCTTTTGCTTTAACTCGTAATGGTAACTGTTTCAACTGTGGCAAGCCTGGACATTTTAAAAATCAGTGTCGGATGCCAGGAGGAGGAGGGGCACCATGCTGCCAAGCTAGGGGCCCTCCGCCTCCTGATTCTAAAAAACCAAAAACTATCTGTCCTCGCTGTCGTAAAGGCTTTCACTGGGCTTCGCAGTGTCGTAGTAACCCCCCTCTGCTCAGCCTTCGGGAAACTAACTATGGGGCCTCAGCTAGCCCCGCTACTGGTTGACCTCCCCACTACCACTTTCCCGAGAAGTGTTATCTCAAAGACCTTGTGTATGATGACCCTGGTGCTGTTGTAACGCTTCCTTTAACTGCAACTCTTTTAACACCCTTGCCTCCCCTCATTGCCTATTCTGCTCATTCCCAATTCCACTCTTACCATAGAAGGTATCGCTGCTCCTTACCTATATGACTCCTCTGCTCTCAATAACTTGGCTCTTGCTGCAATAGGGGATCGCTGTTTTTCTTTAAAAAATGGGACTGTGGTCGCCACGCTTATCTTAATGCCACTTACTGATCCGCCTTCCCTATTTGCATTACAGCAACCTGTGCATGCTTCTAAACCTACCCTGTCTGTTACCTTGAATGGTTACACTTTTTGATGGCCTGATTGACACCGGTGCTGATGTTTCTGTCATCTGCTCTGCTGAGTGGCCACCTACTTGGTCTCTTACCGAGGCTGCCTCAGTGCAAGGCGTAGGCGGAGCTCAAGCCACTAAGGTCAGCTCTAATTGGCTCTCTGCTTCTACTCCACATTCAACTATAACACCATACCTTAAGCCTTATGTTCTTCCCCTGCACTGCAATCTATGGGGACGTGATTTGCTTTCTCAGTTTCATGCCTATATTCAGCTACCCTAACACCTCTGTAAAATCTTTGCTTTCTTTCAATATGTCTATTGCACCACTAACTCTCACATTGAAAACATCTTTGCCTGTATGGACTGATCAATGGCCTCTTACCAAAGAAAAGTTAGAAGCATTGCACCTTCTTGTTCAGCAACAGCTTACGGAGGGGCATATTGAGCCATCTACAAGTCCTTACAACACTCCTGTTTTTGTTATCAAAAAGAAATCAGGCAAATGACGTTTATTACAAGATTTAAGGACTGTGAATATTATCTTGCAGCCCATGGGACCTCTGCAGTGTGGTTTGCCTAATCCTAACTTAATTCCTGTCGGATATGATCTTATCATTATAGATTTGAAGGATTGTTTTTTCTCCATACCTTTAGCACAAAAGGATAGAATCATTTTTGCCTTCACAGTACCCGAGCTCAACAACTCAAAGCCCATGGCTTGGTACCAGTGGAAGGTCCTTCCGCAAGGCATGTTAAATTCACCAACTATGTGTCAATTTTTTGTTAACGAGGCGTTACAGCCTTATAGGTCTCAATTTCCCACTTTTCTTGTTTATCATTATATGGATGACATCTTGATTGCTGCAGATGGGCCAAAAGGAACAGTTCAGAAAACCTTTCCAGTCCTTTTAACCACATTAGCAAAAGCAGGGTTACACATAGCACCTGAAAAAATCCAGTCTCATTACCCAATGCAGTATTTAGGTCACAAGGTATTAGCCTCCACGGCTTCTCCATCTATTCCCTCACTTACACTTCCTCAACCAACCACCTTGGTTCAGCTGCAACAATGCCTAGGGGTCATCAATTGGGCTAGACCTTATCTTGCATTGACCACACATATGCTGTCACCACTGTTTCAGGCACTAGTAGGATTAAAGCATCCAGCAGACAAAATTTATCTTTCAGAACAACACTTACACGCTTTGCACCAGGTAAATACAGCTTTAGCCACTAGATGGGTGGACCGTGCCCTCACTGATAGATCACCCTCCCTTGCCATTCTCTCTACCCAACAGCTATTAACTGCTATAGTGATTCAAATTTCAGATGAAAAACGCCTCCACATTTTGGAATGGTTACACCTACCACACACTCCCAAGACATCTATAACCACTAGAGCAGCTCAGATGGCTTCCCTAATAGAGAAGGGGTGAAAACGAACCAAAGCCTTGATGGGAATGGATGTTTTTACACTATATATCCCTTTTAAAATTGCTCAATGGGAACCTCTCCTGCAAACCTCCATGGTATTGCAGGATGCATTGGAAGATTGGTGTGGTCAAGTGTCATGCCATCTTCCCCCTGATACTCGGCTACAAGTTTTGCGAACAGTCCCTTTTGTTCTGAAGTCACCTTTTGTTCAGCAGCCCTTGAAAGAAGCCCTTACTGTGTTCACTGATGGCTCTAAAACTATTGGGGCCTGTGTGTGGTACATAGATGCTCAATGGAACAAACGCTTAACTGCCCCGCAGAAATCAGTACAACAGGCTGAATTGGCTGCTTTCTCATTGGCCTTGTCTCTTTTTCCACAGCAACCTTTAAATGTCATATCTGATAGTATGTATGTCACTCAAATGGCTGTTTGCATGTTTGATGCCTATATTTCCCCTGTTACCCCTCCCTCTCTCATGACACTTTTTTTACAGCTCCAAGCGCTACTGAAGGAAAGAAGTAAGCCCTTATTTGTGGCTCACATTAGAAGTCATCAACACTTGCCTGGATTTTTATCAGAAGGCAATCATATGGCCGATAAGGCCTGCAAAATCATGACATCCTCCCCTTTTCCTCAACCACTTTCGGCTGGGGAGAGTCATGACTATTTCCATCAAAATAAGAAGGCCCTGGTACAGCAATTCGGGATTACGTACCAGGAAGCCATAGCAATAATCCAACAATGTCCCACATGTAGTCTCCAGGCTAGAGGTATCCCTGAAGGTGTTAATCCCAGGGGTATCCAAGCTTGTGACACATGGCAGATGGACGTCACTCATTATCCTCCCTTTGCTCCCTGGAAATACATTCATGTGTCCGTAGACACTTATTCAGGGTTTATTATGGCAACATTGCAAAGAGGAGAGGCAACTAAAAATGTTATTAATCACTGTATTCGATCATTCGTAATGTTGGGATGTCCAAAAATTCTTAAAACAGATAATGGTCCTGCTTATGTCAGCTCTCCCTTTGCTGAGTTTTGTCATAAGTGGGCCATCACTCATAAATTCGGTATACCATTCAATAGCCAGGGTCAGGCTATTGTGGAAAGGGCAAACCAAACTCTGAAAAATGCCCTTGATCGGCAACGGGAAAAAGGGCTTAGGCCCCCGAACCTCCCGGCGTTACAAACATCTTGAACATTACACTCTATGCTCTTAACTTTCTTAACCTCACTGGCTCTCCCTCTTCTACGGCTGCTTCTCGCCATTTTACCAAGCCAGTGCCCCCCTCCTCTCACCCTCTTGTCTATTTCAGGCAACTCCCAGATCCTGCGTGGAAAGGCCCTGCACAGCTCATCACGTGGGGAAAAGGATACGCTGCAGTACAACTTCCTGACAAAGTGCTTTGGGTTCCTGTTCGTTGTGTCCGCCTCTACCATGGGCCACCCAATGGCCAAGACTCCTCTATCTCTCACCCTCTTGCTGACAATGATATTTCCAGTCTTTTCACTCTTTAATGCATCTCCGGGGGTTATCCTAGCCCCCTTCACAGCACAGTAACCTTTACTTATGAAGACAATTCTCTTCCTGCCTGCAATTATGCCTTTCAGCATAATGGCCGCCCTCTTCTGCCTGCTTCAGAAATCACTCTCTCATATTATTATTTCCCTTGCTTCATTTCTCTGACTATACAGGTAACTTCGCAAACAATTGGCTCCTATTCTTGTTTAGGCTTTTCTTTTAATCATACTTACCTCAATCATACTGTTCTCTTATTGTCTACCCCCTCTTCTGCTTTTCCTCCCCTATCCCCACCGCTTCTATCCTGGCTACAGCTGCTTGACTCCAACGTCTCTCCTCTTTCGGAACGTCTGGAGAGACACCTTCACTGCTGCACTCCACCCTGCGATTCCGCTGCCTGCCTTTGGAGATCCACTCTTCCATCTTATTGGCCAGGCCGTTATAAGCCACCCTCGGACCGCAGACATCGCCTCATCCTCGATGGCACTTCTCACAAAACAATCACACTCATCCGGACGCATCGCCTCAGATACCCTGCAGTTCCGGGTCTCAGCTCCATTTCCAACGCCATGGAATGTGTCCAACGCTCTCCGGTAAAAAAGAAGGGAACTATTTGGAGGTGGTTTCGAAATGACACTCTGTTGACAGATGACACCCAATATTCCATCACTTATTATTTTCGTGCTACAACCCTGGCCCTTCACCATGTGCGATTGGCTGACTATGGACATTACCAGTGTGAAATTACAAAAATGGTCAATGGATTTGCCACTTCCTCCCGATTGACTCTCACTTTGTATCAACAGCACGCTCCACACATCACCCATCATGTCCGTTGATCCCCTCGAGCAGTCTCCACGAATGCACATCAGCCACATACCTATACCTGGACTATCCTGGACTTTCAAGGACAAGTTCTTAATAGCACCACCAATTACACTCAGTGGCCATGGTTTCCCCCATTATCCATGGACTTTGCTGAAATGGGTACTGGGGTCGAGAAATTTGCTGACAAAAAACTGCAAGCTGATAAATGGGACAAACAGGGCTCTTGCTCTCCAGCTCCTGCTCATAACTTTCCTTTGTACTTTTTTCCTGCTCACAGTACCGGCGAATCCCACGCTGCTTGTGGTGGTCCAATCGATAGGTATTGTAAAAAATGGAACTGTGTGTCCACTGGCCACATTCGGTGGTCACCCCCTACCAAAGGAGATTATATCAACATTACCCGCACTCGTGGGCACCTTCCCTGCTCTTTGTGGCCATGTTGTGGCCAAAGACTGAACCTGCTCACCATTACCTTTACCGAAAAAGGGAAGACATTGACTCAACAACAATGGATGTCAGGGTTTACATGGGGGGGACGCCAATGGGATGGTCAAAAGGATGAAGGCAACATTTTCACTATTCGTTTAACAATGTCTTTGCCCACGTATGACATAGGTCCAAATCAAAATTTGAAGTCTGCCTTTTTACAAAAATCTGACACTCAGGCCAATCCATTAATTCAATTGGTTAATTCTTCTTTTGCATTGTTAAAAGCCACCCTTAATGACTCCTCCAAAACGGACCAATGCTGGCTCTGCCTATCTGACCTGCCACCCTTTTATGATGCAGTAGCCTCAGATGAACCCATTCGCAATTCCACCTCAAATAACAGATGCCGATGGAATACTTCTTCCATCACGGTTACTGACATAGTAGGTCAGGGATGCTGTTTGGGAAATATCCCTGCTAATTATTCCAAGTATTGTCATAATGTTTCATTAGGTCATCATTGCCAAGTCTATTTGACCAAAGAACGGTTAGCCATCACATCCTTTACCGGGCATGGTGGATATAACCCATTATATACCTCTTCTGGAGACGACATAACTGCTCGCCTCCAGGGTCAGTATTTCATTCCGGGTAACAACTCTGTTTGGGCATGCTCCACGGGAGCCACAGCCTGTGCTCATGGGGACGTTCTCATTGCTCAAAAATCCTTTTGCATACAAGTAAAATTGCTCCCCAAGGTAACTTATTACCCAGGGCCGGAGCTTGTTAATGTGTTAGAACCCCCAAAATTTCCACTTCGTCAAAAAAGAGAAATTGTCACAGCTCTCACATTGTCTGTGTTGTTGGGCCTTGGTGCTGCTGGCGCAGCACTGGGGTCACAGCTCTGGCTGTTGGTCATCAACAAGTAGCAACACTCAGTTTACAAATAGATGAGGATCTCAAACGTATTGAGACCTCGATCTCTGCACTCCAGGCCTCGCTCACTTCTCTGGCTGAGGTCGCCTTGCAGAATAGAAGAGGTCTTGATCTGCTATTTTTAAACAAAGGGGGATTATGTGTATCCTTAAAAGAAGAATGCTGTTTTTATGCTGATCACTCAGGTATTGTTAAAGATTCAATGGCTGAATTACGCAAACGATTGAAGGATAGAGAAAATGAGCGACAGCAGAATCAAGCATGGTATCAAGGCATGTTCAATTATTCTCCATGGTTAACTACCTTGTTGTCTGCTGTAGCCGGTCCTCTGATATTGCTATGCCTTGCCTGTTTAATAGGTCCATGTGTTATGGGACGATTGCTAAAATTCTTACAAGGTCGCTTACAAGCACTTGATAGTGAAATCAGTAATACTCAAAAAATGGTCAGTTTTCTCACATCTGTTATTGTATCCAAGGATTCTGTTAAACAGCCTCTGCTGGAATGGTCTTCTGACGAAGAGTCAGAGAATGAAATAGATACAAATGCCTCCTATGCTCCCAAAGGAGCCTTATTGGATATGAGTGATGAAGAGTCAGAAGGTGAGTGTTCCTCCTCGTACGAACTGGTGCAGCAGGGTCTCAACAAACCGAAGGGTTTGTTGCCACCCTTTGAATCCATTTCAGAGGAAAAAGGATTTTACCTGGAGATGGCATCACAAAAATAATAAAAAAGGAGGAATTGTAGCTATTCCACCATTAAGCAGACATTGTCAAACACGGATACAGGGATGTTTGCACGTATCTAATGACCTTGTTTTAGCCAACTGCAAAATGTTTCAATATGATCACGAAACACTGACTGTTGTTACTTTCCATCCCAGGACACGTTAGCTCAGTATGATAAGCATAATTGCAAGCTTGCAAACTATCACATACTTTGTTCTTTGTTCTTTGTTTATGATCTTCTTCCATAAAAGGTAAAACTCTGCTACCCCCTGTGTGCTCCCCCCACCCGCTTGAAAGAGGATAACAAATGAGGTTTGTGCAAAGCACTCGGGGCTGCTCCTGCTGCTGCTGCTGCTGCTGCCTGGGTCAATCCATCTTCCCCGGGTGTGATGTGCTCCCTCCTATGAAAACAATCAGATGTCTGGTGTCTGTTATTGGTATTCACCCTTGCGAGGGTCCCTCTAAACTTCTTCCCTGCGGGGAATTCCATAGGCAGCGAAAGAACTCAGACGGAACAACGGACCGGTCGCTCACTGCGACATTCAATCTTTCCTTAATATACTAAAAGAGGTCTAAAAATGAGAACTTAAGTCACAGTGAGCAATATAAAGGAAGGGAGGCCTTGCCTACCATTTTCCCCCAATATGCCAAAGCAACTTTGCATAAATTCTTGTTCAGTCTTGAGAAATGAGATGCTACAATTTAAAAAGTTTGATAATCTTGTGGGTTGATTTGAATTAATAAACAAATACCACCTTGTTAGAAATTAAAAATTTATTTTATTCATTTTATTTATTAAGTCTTTTTGCTGCCCACTTCATATTGAGGTGACTGTGGGGAGCGTACAAACATTAATTTCTACATTCTCTAACCGTGGATCTCATGTTTCATGCCTTCATTATGCATTTTCTGTTATATTTATTATTCAGAATCATTGCCTGATGATCTTCCATAATCATAGACCTCCATTCCCCACTTCTGTTATTTTAGTTGGGAAAAAACTTCCAGAGGAATAGCCACATTCACCAATATTAACACTATATGTGAACCAAACCCAGATTTCTTATTGTATTCACTACTCATTTTCTTTTATATTCAGGATTATTCAAAATCATTGCCTGATGATATTCCATAATCACAGATCTCCATTCCCCACTTCTGCTACCAGTTCTAGAGAACTGGTGGTAGAAATTTGGAGTAGTTTGGAGAACTGGCAAATACAACATCTGACTGGCCCCATCATCTATTCTCTGCTTCCTGAGTCCAGGTGATTGGCTGGGTCTTCTTTTGTTTGGAAACAATTTTATTGGTTTTTTAAAAACAAGCAAAACAAACAGAACATAAAAACATCAGCTCTCTTCCATACATATATACAAGCAGTGTGTCGGTTGGTTCATCAGCTTTGTACATTCATTTCGTAGTCTCAATTACAGTTACATTACATAATAACTCGTTTTATCAATCCAAACTTATATATCCTAGTATCACTATTAGAGAATCATTTGACTATGATTTTATTCATTCATACTTTATGAGATAACTATAGTTTAGGTAGTTTATTCTATAACGGATCATATAATCATACCAAATCAATCCTAAAAACACTTTATAGATATGATATCGAATAACAAAAGAAAAAAAACAACAACAAAGATATCTTTTCATATATTCCTTGTTATCTAACATTCTAAATATTCTATTATTGTATTTTATCATCCAACCATTGATAGAAAAGGTCCCAAATTTTATAGAATTGTTTATCCTCTTGCTCTCTGATTTCAAATGTCAATCTATTCATCTCAGCACATTCCAATATTTTCTTAATAATTTCTTCCTGCGATGGTATTTTCTCATTTTTCCAATTTTTAGCAAATACAATCCTAGCTGCTGTTAATACATTTACAATCAGGTATTTCAAGTCTTTACTGTATGTATCTGGTAAGATTCCCAATAAAAAAAAACTCCGGTTTCAAATCTATGTGTTTCTTTGTCATTTTTTTCCAACCACATGCGGATTTTAGTCCAATATTTTCTAGCGTCCTCACAAGTCCACCATATATGGTAATATGAGCCAGGTATCTGATGACATTTCCAGCATTTTTCAGATTTATTCTTGAACATTCTTGCTATTCTTGTCGGGGTAAAGTGCCACCTGTAAAACATCTTATACAGGTTTTTTGTCATTTTATAATTTTGCGACCACAGTTTTTGCCATTTCTCTAAATCAATCCCATATCCAAAATTCTTCCCCCAAGCAATCATGGTTTCTTTAACTTGTTCTTCCTCTAATTTAATTCCCAGTAAATAACCATATAATTTTTAATCACCTTTTCATCAGTACCTGTCAAAATCTTATCTAGATCAGTCAGTTTATCATAAAATCCCTCTGTTTTAGAATCTTCATCATAACCTTGAGTGTATTTGCGCATATGAAAACCAATTCATCTTTATACCTTGCGGCTTTGCTCCGCATTAGGAGGGCTTCTCATTGAGTCCAATGCATCAAGAAAGAGACCAAGCCGGTTCAGTCTTGGATGAGCAGCCCCGAACACGCGCTCAGGGAAGCTCTTTTATTGAACACACATTGTTAAACTTCACAAAAGAGAAAGTTCAGTCTACTTTACATGTTAAAAGAGTGGGGGGGGTCTCAGTGGATACATTGTAGCGCCCAATCACAGTGCTTAAGGGATACAAAGTAACTAATCCGTGCCTGCAGTCCAGCCAGTAGCCCAAGGTGGGCAGCATCCTTTTGTTCCTGATACCTGCTTTCAGCCTACGTGAGGTCTTGCAGGTATCGAAACTCCTTTGCCTACGTGAGGCTTGGCATATATCAAAACTCCTTTGCCTACGTGAGGCTTTGGCATATGCCCAGACTGTTAGATGTGGATTCGCTGCTGCATCTCCTCTGTTTTAGTTTTACGCAGAGGGATTTCTTCTGGTTCCTCGCTATAGCCCATACAGAAGCCCGTGCGCATGTTCTCATCGGGGTCCTCTGAGGGTATAGCTTTGTACAGAAATTCTTTTTCCCAGAGGGCATTGACCTGTGCAATGGCACATTTTTCTGCTAGCAGTGACAGACTATTGGAGATGGGGCGAACAAAGATTGGTAATATACATGGAAGAATGACACACCCAGCAGCAATAATACCTATGAGCGCTACTATAGCTTGTAATCCTGGCAGTTTTGGGAGCCAGGAGCCAAAGATATTTTTGAGGTCCATACCTCGCCATACTTGATCCGGATTGTAGGTTAATTGTCGCATCTCAGTAGTTAACTGCGCTACGACTTTGTCAACCTTGTCAATTTGAAGACAGCAATTTGTGAGATTAAACCTTCCACATACCCCCCCTTCCTTGGCTAATAAATAATCCAAAGCCAGCGATTTTGGTAGACAGCTGTGCGTAATTTGTCTGTAGCAGTTGCAAGAGTGTTTAGAGCCTTATCTATTCGTTGACCTGCTAAATCTAAGACAGCTTGCAAACGAATGATTCTATTAAGCATATATATGGGGGTCCTGTACCCATAAGACCCGTCTTGAGCCCAAGTAGCCATGCCATAGGTGTAGACGATTCTTTCTGAGGTCCAGGTGTCCCCTGTGTATTCTGATTGGCAGAGGAAGCCTTCAAAAGCATTGTCGGCTTCCCTTTTTTTGCGAGACAACATGTCATAAACAGGGATGCCTAGTTCCTGCTTCACTGAGATTGGAAGGAGGAAGAAGGAAGGTCTTATCCATCCCAATACACATGACCCTTGCCAATCTGCTGGGAGGGATGGGTAGGCTAGGTTGCCGCAGATCCAATACATGTCATTGGGTGCAGTCCAGTTCTGGGAGGATGAAGTGTCCCTGAGATAAGGGAGGAGGGTTGTGTTGAATTTTGTGGGTGTGGTAGTAGCATTATCAGGTGCTGTCCAATTCCAGTAGGAGATGTCCCACATACCTAAACAAAGAAGATGTCCTACCGGAATGGACCCGTTTCGGGAGAAGCAGTTTCTACCGATTAGATTGGTAGTAATTGTCCAGATAAGGGGGTCGGGGGCAGTTCTGGCTGTTATGTTTCCTATAGAAGACATGTTGTTGAACAGTGATGGCGAGGCTTCTAAGGCTTGCCATGGCCACTGTTCTCCTGTGGTGGTTCCCCTGCAGACAAAGCAATTGGTTATTGCAAGTTGTTTTGCAATTTTTTTCTGCCATGTCCATGAATAGGTTTTTTGCTATTATGCTGGTATCAGGGCTTTATCTAACTTTCTTAAATTATTATACACCGACCAGCCTAATGATGTTTCCTTACCCTCATATATCACTTCTGTTTTTATAGTAATGTAGGTGTTTGGGTCTGCTCCTATGCCATCGATCCCTATACCATAGGTATCCATGGCGGGGTGTTGTCTGGAGATAGTGATCTCTACCTTGTTGTCCTTGGTAGACCCTGATACTTGTTTAAAATGTGACAGATGATTGCAGCCTGAGTACCCTCCCCCAGTGTAATCACAGTCACAAGACCAACCTGAGCATTCAATGGAGCCCCCACAAGGGATCCAATGATTAGGGTTTCCTACGGCCCAATTGATGGGCATGGGACACAAATACTTATGATCATGAGCATATTTGGTTTTCCAATCATCTGACCCACAAGGATATCCCCCTGGTTTGGAACAAGCAATGCAAACATCAAAAGTTAAGACAATTGGGTCAGTACCATCCTTAAGCACAGTGGTGTGATTTAGGTAGTAAAGTTTTCCCTCCCCTTCAGGATCGGCTCTGCCAGAGGCTTTTGGAAGTCCAGCCCACAAAGTAACATTGAGGCGAACAGCCGTCTTGGGGTCATAGCAAATAGTTTTTGAGTTCATTTTGCATAACTGAAACATAGTCCCGTTATTCTGGCAAGTTTTCCCAGTAGAAAGGCATCTCTGTGGTTGCTGGGTATGGTAAATGAGAGTCAGTCGAGTGAAGCCTGCTTGTGTGGTTTTGGTCAAGCAGGGGGTGCAGTCATCTGGTTTGGTGGGTTTTTGTGATCTTTTAATCCTATGCAGCAAAGTGGGGTTCTGAATATGAGTGTCAGGCTGATTCACAAATTGTCTGTGATGATGATGAGGTGAGCGAGGTCTGAGGATTGTCCAGGAGCTGTAGGTGTTGCGCGTAGAATCATGGAGGCGTCGACCTGAACAATAGTAGGTGGTTGCAGTAGGATGGGATATGAGGAGTGTAGCTCGAGGGGGTTGTTCAAAGGTGTTGACCCGGAAAGAAGCATTGCTGGAGATGTAGGACCATGGCTGAGGAAGCGTTGACCATCTGAGATAAGGGGGGAAAATGTCCCAGGATGCAGTGCAGGTCAGAAGGAGCGGGGTGTCTGGCGTGAAGTATGTTACTCTGGATGGAATGGAAACTTTGGAGGTGTGTGCAGCAAGGAGGAAGAGGAGGAGGAGGAGGGTCAGTGAAGCAGCAGGGCAGATCATGTTGATATGTCTGCAGCTGGTGGTTTTGCTACCTTGGGGTGGTATGGTCTGACGTGCCGTCCAGGAACCCACAGGACACGATCTGGAAGCTGGATAGCTGCATAGCCGCGACCGCAGGTGAGGAGATCAGCAGGACCTTTCCAAGCAGGGTCTGGCAGTTGGCGGTAGTATACCTGTGGTTTGGGAGAATCCGGAGAGGGGGGGAGGAAAAGTGTCACTCCGCTGCTGTCGTAGCAGGGGTGCCAGAGAGATTGAGGAAATTAAGTGTATAAAGGCAAAGATTAAGGGTGTTTTGCATCGCCGGGAGGCCATGGGTTTTTTTCCCTTTGGTCAGATGTCGTTCTAGCGCTGTCTTTAAAGTTAAATTGGCTCTCTCTGCCAAGGCTTGTCCCTGGCTGTTGTAAGGGATCCCAAATTTGTGGGTGACCTGCCACTTAGAGCAAAATTCTGACATAGCCGCACTAGTGTATGCAGGACCATTGTCTGTTTTTATTTCGTTTGGGCGTCCCAACGATGCAAAGGTGCGAATGCAGTGGTTAATGACATGTTTAGAGGCTTCTCCTCTCTGCGGGGTTGCCATTATGAACCCTGAATAAGTATCAATTGTGACATGCAGGTACTTCCAGGGGGCAAATGGAGGAAACTGAGTAATGTCCATTTGCCATATTTCACAGGCTTTCAACCCACAGGGATTTACTCTTAAGGGGATGGAATTGGCTTGCTGACTGCAGGTGGGGCATTGCTGTCTGATGGCTGAGGCTTTGGCATTTTGATGAAAGTAAGAATGGCTTTCCCAAGGAGTTAGGGTGTGCGTGGTCATAATAACCTGCAGCCGCTTGATCAGCCATGTCATTGCCTTCCTGAAGAATTCCTGGGAAAGGCTGGTGGCTGCGAATGTGGGCTACAAAGAGAGGGTGTTGTCGTTGCGCAACAAGCTGTTGCAGTGTAACAAAAAGAGAGAGAAGGTTCTTGTCAATAGCGGGAGAGAGGTAAGAGTCGTGGATGGTAGAGACTATTTGGGTAACATACAGGCTGTCCAAGATCAAGTTGAGGGGTTCGCTGAACTTTTGGAGGACTAGTATGGTTGCAGAAAGCTCAGCCCTTTGTGGTGAAGTCTGCACAGGGGTGATTTTGGTGTGCCATGCTCCATTCTTTTGCCAAGCGCATGCCCCTCGTTCCCTGATTCCATCAGCAAATATAGTCAGGGCACTGACCCAAGGTTGTTTGCTGATGGGAGAGGAGAAGGAGATGGGTATGGTTCGAATGATCTGAAAACGTGGGTCAGCGGGTGGGTGGCAGGAGACTAGCCCAGGCCAGTCGGATAAGGCCAACTGAAGCTCCTGGGAGTTTTGGAATAGAGGTTCCCAAATTTGCAGCGAGAAGGGGATAAAAAGTGTCGAGACATCTATCCCCATTAGTGCTTTTGTGCGTCTCCTGCCCTTTACGATTAATTGAGCCAATTGAGCTGGTTTGGAAGTGATGGAGCATCGGGGCGTGTGGGAGAGATGGATCCACTCTAAGATGTGGAGCTTTTGGTCCTTTTGGGTCACTGCCGCGGTCATGAGCCTTGGGGTGGCTAGAATGACCATATCTAGAGGAGTAGTGGCAGCGGCCCTATCCACCCATATTCTACGTATGTTCTCTTCTATATGGGTCAGCGCTTGAAGCTGAGGTTGCTGCAAGGATATTTTGTCAGCGGGCCCTTTTCCCCAAGTAAGGGCTTCGAACAGCAGAGAAAGAGTGTCAGTGGTAGTGGCAGGAAAGGTCGGGCCCAATTAATGGTGCCCAGATATTGTTGAAGCTGAACAAGGGTAGGTTGAGGAGGCAGAGAGAGTGAGGGGAGTGAAGGATAGGCAGTAGTTGAGAGCATTTTATAGCCTAGATATGCATAGGGAGTCAGCACTTGTACCTTTTCAGGCGCTATGTGCAAGCCTCCCTTCGCGAGGATGGCTTTCAGGAAAGAGAACGAAGCAAACACTGTATCTGGGGGTCCAGGAGCAGCAACAAGGATGTCATCCATGTAATGATACACCAGAAATTGTGGATAGGCAGAACAATAGGGTAACAGGACCTTATTTACATAGTGCTGACACATGGTGGGGCTGTTGAGCATGCCCTGAGGTAGGACTTTCCATTGAAAGCGAGAGGAGGGAGAGGAGTTATTCAAGCGAGGCAGAGTAAATGCGAACAAGGCGCGGTCAAGTTCATGCAGTGGGATAGAAAAAAAACAATCCTTTAGGTCAACAACCATGAGATCAAATTTTTCAGGGATGATATTGGGATTTGGCAGACCACATTGTAATGCCCCCATTGGTTTTATAATCATGTTCAAGGCCCTCAAATCCTGTAAGAGCCTACATTTCCCTGATTTTTTCTTTACAACAAAAATGGGAGTGTTGTATGGGCTGACAGATGGTTCAACATGCCCTTTGACAATTTGGTCCTGGACAAGTGATTGCAAGGCTTTTAATTTGTCTATAGTGAGGGGCCACTGATCCACCAAAACAGGCTCTGTGGTTTTTAGTTGCAGCCGCAGTGGGGTTTCAGTGGAGGATGCCATTAGTCTATGATGAGTTTTGCATTAAGTTGAGACATGAGATCACGGCCCCACAGGTTAGTGTGTAGTGGAAGCACCAAGGGTTGGAGGTAGGCAGTGCGAGAGATGTCAGATGAACTCAACGGTAGCCAGTGTTTGCTACGGTGGGTGTGCTGAACTCCTCCCACTCCCCGAACGGCCGGGGCAGTTTCCAGGGGCCAATCGTCCGCCACTCAGCCGCTCGGATGACACTAACGCCAGCTCCAGTATCTAAGAGACCCGAAAAGACCTTATCATTGATTGTGAATTGTAATACAGGCCTGGCTCGTTCCATAGACTGATGGACAGCGAATGCCCAGGCATCTTCAGTTTTAACAGGTACTGGAACAGCAGTTGCCACTAGTTCTCCCTTGCTAAATTTTGTGGGAGTATTTCCAATTACCGCTATGGCAACTGAGGAAAAGTCATCGGAATCTCTCAGAAATGGAGATGCAATAATTCCTTTTGCCACGAGGTCCCGGATGGGATAAATTATGAGGGGCGTCATGGCAGGAGGGATGGTTTTCAGACACGTGGGGAGAAAGTACACAGTGCCTGGGATGTCAATTTCCATATCTTCAGAAGCAACTAATTGGAAAGATATGGTGTCAGCCTTTGGAGTGGGGCTGGCTGACTGCTCCCCCTCTAGTTTCCCTGCGGTTGGGGGTGCTGCTGCGACACTGGCTTGCCCAGTGGTACCCTTTTTTGCACCTTGGGCAAATTGTTTTTGGCTTGTTGTTGTTTTGTGGATTGTCCCTAGCCCTACATTGTGCTTTGAAGTGGCCTGGTTTCCCACAATTGAAGCAATTCCCAGCTGGCCTGTTTTGAGAATTTGCTTGCTGCAGGGCCATTGCCAGGTGTTCCATATTGTAGGAAACAGTCCCCATGATTCTGCAAGCCTTTAGATAGTCCGAGAGGGAAGCCCCCCCTCGGGCAGCCAGAGGCTGCAGAATCCTTTTGCAATCCTCATTTGCATTCTCAAAGGCTAATTTCAACAGAAGCTCTCTGTGGGCCTCTCCATTTGAAATTTGCCTCTGGACAGCCTTTTGGAGGAAAAAAGGAGGTGCTGATGGTGTTAATGAGACCTCTGACATACGGTGCCTGAATGCCATACATGGCCACAGCTTGTTTTAAATCTCTAATTAATTTCATGGATAAGGGTTCAAGCCTAGGCACCATATTCCCAGCTCCATCCCACACATATTCTATGGGGCAGAGGGAGAGCTCCTCTAGGGTAAGAGAGCCCTCCTTGCGCCCCTGTGCCATGGCTTGTGCAACTGCTCCCATGAGTGTCTGATCCCCCGCAGGATTTAATTTAGGAGGAACCGAGGGTTCAGGAGCTGTGGGGGAAGAGGCTTCCAGTGGGAGAGCATCTTTGGTTTTGGTCTCAGCAGCATAGGGAGGGGGACCTCCCGCAGGGGGTGTGTGTGCCAGCATTAGTCAGCGCTGAGCTGTGAACTTTTAAACATTCCATAATTATCTGCCATGTGGTTAAAATCTTTGGCGGAGCCCTGGGAGTATCATGAAAAAAGTCACCCAAACGTTGCCATGTGGAGACTTTTAAGGACCCCTTTTCTGGATAAACTGGACACTGCATGTGGATGTACTTTAAAAGGGCTATGAGGTCCTTTTTAGTTGGAGCCGGGAGCGTTTTGCCCTGACTCCTAAGAATCAAAATTGAGCTCTTCATTAATTCCCTTAATTCTTGCAGATGCACCATCTGCGCTTTAGAAAATTTCCTGCCCATACTCACCTGAAGGGAGGATTTTCTCCTGGGGAGGGATCCGTGACACTAGACGGCGTCCCTGGGTTGCAACTGGCTCGTCCGGCCGGGTGAGATGGGAGGTCGAAGGCGGGCAGGTCTGCTTCTTTTCAGCAGATCACGTCGGGGTCACCAGATGCGGCTTTGCTCCACATTAGGAGGGCTTCTCATTGAGTCCAATGCATCAAGAAAGAGACCAAGCCGGTTCAGTCTTGGATGAGCAGCCCCGAACACGTGCTCAGGGGAGCTCTTTTATTGAACACACATTGTTAAACGTCACAAAAGAGAAAGTTCAGTCTACTTTACATGTTAAAAGAGTG
Source organism: Pseudonaja textilis (assembly GCF_049901715.1). Lineage (NCBI taxonomy): Eukaryota > Metazoa > Chordata > Lepidosauria > Squamata > Elapidae > Pseudonaja > Pseudonaja textilis. Next base: position 120,704,263 of record NC_142008.1, on the reverse strand, counting down.
GGGGGTCTCAGTGGATACATTGTAGCACCCAATCACAGTGCTTAAGGGATACAAAGTAACCAATCCATGCCTGCAGTCCAGCCAGTAGCCCAAGGTGGGCAGCATCCTTTTGTTCCTGATACCTGCTTTCAGCCTACGTGAGGTCTTGCAGGTATCGAAACTCCTTTGCCTACATGGGGCTTGGCATATATCCAAACTCCTTTGCCTACGTGAGGCTTTGGCATATGCCCAGGCTGTTAGATGTGGATTCGCTGCTGCAATACCTTGTTCCTCTAGATTTTGCATCGATTTAAGTTCACCCTTTTCATCCAATATTTCCCCATATCTAATTGTTTGTTCCTTCTTATAAATTATAGGATAGGAAAATGCTTCAATAGTCGATAACCAAACTGGAATTTTCAAATAACATTGTCTTTTAATCTTCTCCCAATTTAACCACAAAGACTCCTGTATATAATGTCTTCTAAAATAACCCTGTGTTCCCTTATACCATAAAAAGGAATGCCAACCCAACAGCAAATCATGACCTTCTAGTGTCAACAATCTGGTCTTTCTCAATGTTATCCCCACCAAGTCATGCCATGCCCACCAAGCCATGCCCACAGAACCAGTAGTAAAATTTTTTGAATCCCACCACTGGTCAGCATGTGCAAATTCTTCTTCTTGTGCCATATCCATCATTGGACATTGGTGATCCTATTTTTATCAACAACTACACAAAAAGATGCTGTTGAGTTTTGTCCAAACCAATCCCTTAAATTTTAAAGCCACAATGTTCTTCTTCTGCCTGGACTTCATTTGCCTTCAATCTTTCTTTGGAGGATTAAGAGAAGTCTGCCATATTTTACCAGGTGTCACATCACATGTCCAAAATATTTTTTATAGTTTTGATGATTTCCCTTGGCTTTCCTGGGCAACTTATCACTTCCTCATTTCTGATTTAGTGTGAATAGGTGGTGAATAAAGAAATACATGTGTGAATAGGTGGCAATAAATAAATAACTGTCTACTACATATATGACCTACTAATAAAACATACTTAGATGCAAGAAACAATTCGCAGAGAGTAGGTGTATGTTCTTCTTCAATCAGTTGTTTCCATCCCTGATCACATCATCCTCTATGCATTCTCAAGCCTCTTTGTAAGGCTAGCTCAGTGGGTGATTATTACACCTGAAGGCAGCATATACTATAGTTTAATGATACATTTAAGGCATTCTGTTTTTCTAGTTAGGATAAAACTTCAAGAGGAATAGCTATATTCACCAATAGACTCCATATGTGAATCAAACCCAAATCTCTTCTTGTATTGTATTGCATATGATCCACCCAAAGTGCCTACTAATAAAACATACTTAGATGCAAGAAACAATTAACAAAGGATAGCTGTGTGTTTTGCTTCAGAAGATGGCAAGACCTTTGAGGATGCCTTAAATGAAACTCTCATGCCTCCTTTGTCACATATTGTGCAACCAGATGTGTTTTGTAAATTGACAACAAAGAGAGGTGGGCAATTGTCTTTTTCCATTGTTCTTCACTAGCAACCATTTTTTCAGGGATTCTGCCTTTGATTTCAATCACATGTTTCCATCCCTGACTACCCCATGCTCAATGCATTCTCAAGTCCCTTTGTAAGACCATCTCAGTGGGCAATTATTACATCTGAAGGCAGTGCATGCTATAGCTTAATGATGAATTCTAAGACATCTAAACTGAACATCTAACTTAGAGTCATATCAATAGCAAATCATCTCAATTTTTTGCAAAACGGATCCTTTGTCTCAGTTCAGCCTTCAAAGCATCTTGCACTTGTCTGTTCCTCAAACAGTATATGATAGGGACAAGAAAAGGACTTATAACTATATTCAGAAGAGCCACCATTTTGTTGTAATCCAATCCGCTGGTGCTTTTTGGCTTGATGTACATGGAAAGGCAACTGCTGTAAGTGATAGTGACAATGGTAAAGTGAGAAGCACAAGTGGAGAAGGCCTTCTTCTTCCCTGTGGTTGATGGAATGCACAGAATGGTGGAAATGAGTTTGACATAAGACACAATGTTGACACTTAAGGTCCCAAGCAGAGAGAATATGGCAATTACAAAATGAATCATTTCTAGGGAGCTGGTATCAGCACAGGCCAGTTTCATTAGGGGTCCATTGTCACAAAAAAAAAAAAAAGATTCATGACATTAGGACCACAAAATGGCATTAGAAATAAAGGAATGCATGCAACTAGAATTAGTGATAATCCCCCAGCCAAGCAACAAAATACCAATAATGAGCAGATTTGAGTATTCATGATGGTTGGGTAGTGAAGAGGGTTACAGAAGGCTATGTATCAATCAACAGACATTGTAGCTGTTAGGAGGAACTCAGTGGTACCAAGGACCAAATAAAGAAATATCTGTATGAAGCAACCAGCTAAAGAGATGCTCTTACTACCAGTAGCTATGTTGACCAGTGCTTTGGGAATTACAGTACTCATAAACCCAATATTTACCCATGCCAAATATCGGAAGAAGAAATACATTGGGCTAGAGAGTTGAACATTCACCTGTGTGATAATAATAATCACTGTGTTTCCTATTAGAGTTGAAAAATAAATTCCAAACAGGAGGAGAAAAAGGGTAACTTCAAGGGGAAAGTTGTCAGTCAGCCCTAACAATATGAATTCCTATACTGTGATCTCATTTGTCATCAGCTTATTCCTAAAACAGAGTGAACATATTAATTTCCAATCTCCCTTCTTCTTTTGATTACATGTTTCAAATGGGCATCATTTTATCAGTTTCCATTTTTGTTAAAATCAAAGAGAAATTAAAACCTGATGGTTTGAATCAGAGCAAGATTTTTTTGATATGTTATTCTAAGTTTTTCTTCCTTGTAGACTAATTCTGGATGTGGCTAATCCAAGTGTAGTTAGATGGGATCCCTCCATGTTTCAAAAACAATTAATCCTTGTGGACATGCAAATATCTTTTTCTGGATTCCTATTGTTTGGTTATGTCACCTTTGCTCAGTATTTGCCAGATTGTTCTTCTGAGATGGGTCCAAAATCTCTTTCAATATCTTTACCTAAAACCAATGCAAACAAACAAATATGAACATATCCAATGTGAACAGTCAAAGATGATTGGGGGAATAGGAGGGCTGAAGGCTAAAACATGTGAAGTACAGTTGCAGGAATTGGGTATATCTAGTCTAATGCAAAGAAGGAGTAGGGGTGACATGATAGCAGTGTTCCCATATTTGAGTGGCTGCCACAAAAATGGGGATCAACCCAAAAGAAGGTGGAGCCTCCTCGCTGATGGACCACAGATCATGACTCTCTGCAGCTATGGTTCGTGCTCTTTCATTGGAGAGCCCCGATCATTACGATTAGGGGCTGAAGCTGCTTTGGAGGGGTGGTGGAGTAAAGGGAAGCCACAAGCCAGGTTGAGCGGAGCTGCATCTCCACCCCTGGGCTTGTTCTTTCCCCACCCGAAGATGACTGCAGCGGTGGTTTAAAATGGCCACCCCGAAGAGGAGGACTCAGCTGGATTAAGATTTGTGCAGGAGGGAAGAAAGAGGTGGGTAACATCTGAACTGGGACAACTGGGCGATACAACTAAACAAAAGTACCCTGGGATTAAGGTAACATGGAATTTTTAAGAAAAGAAAAGTGAGCAGCAAAATTACAAAGGGACAGGAAAAAAGAAAAAGAAAATATTTTTGACAGCTAAGTGGGGCTTCGAACCGGGAAAGGAAGAAGCTGGAACTAAAGATTTAACTAAATTGGACTAAAATATTTTGGCAATAAACAGGCATAAAATAAAGCTGGACTTAAGATTGTCAAAAAATAATAATAATAAAATTTACCAATTGGAGACTGGAGTGTGTTGGAATATTGAGGTTTGAAAAACCCTAAATAAAAAAATAGGGGAAAAAGGTGAAGACTTTATATAATGGAGAGTGCCACCTTTTGACAAAAACTTGAGCTCAAACAAAAGGGAAAGCATCCTGTTTTTGAATGAACTTGTGTGGATATAACATTAAAGAAATGTTGAAACAAAATACGAATCTTAAAAAGAGAAAGCAGAACCAGAATAAAGAAAAAAGCAAGGAAAGACTGACTGTGGAATTGATTGGTGTTTTTGGTATAGACCCTGGGCTGGAATAATTGAGAACTTTAGAAAACTGAAAGAAGAAAGAAGGAAACTAAAAGTGGTTTATTTTTTGTGGACTTTAACCATCATAAAATATAAGAGTGTGTAATGATGATATCTCTTCGGGAATTAAAAATGGAACTTAAAAATATGAGAGAATTGCTACAGGAAAGAGGCAAATCACTTTGCTCTGTGTTAGAAAAAATGGAAATGGCAATTGAAAAACAAGAAGAGCTTCAGAGGAGGAGGAGTCGACTCAAGGAGAAGACATCTTAAATAATTAACACAAAGAACGCTACAAAGAAGTGGGGAAAGAAGGAAGGTTAAAAAGTTGAGATTTAAGAAGGCAATCAAAAGGGGGAGTACCTGTGAAGTCAGGAAAGGCAGAAAAACCCAGCAGAAAAGGGGAAAGGAAGATATTAAGAAAGAGAGGGATATAAACTGGAATGAGAAAAGATATGGGGAAAAGAGGGGGAGGAGAAGCAGTAAGAAGCATGAAATAAAGAAACACGGAAATAGTAAAATGATGAAAAAAATTGTTTTTTCAGAGGTAATGGTTGATGAATTGAAAAGGGGATTTTGCAGGGTGATAAGGGGTAATAAGAATATTTATGCAATTAAAAATATTTAGAAAATAGGGTAATATAGATACTGATAACTCATTAAAAATTAAGGGGGGAAAATATGCTGCAGAATCCAAATGAAAAGATGTAACGATTATTATTGTAACTTCTTAAAAATAATGGTTTATTGGGAATCAAGATGAGGAAATAAAAGTATATTTTAATCATTGAGGTGTCACACTCAAAGCAGTAAAGTGGGGGAAACCTATACTTGGTTTTTTTTCTTTAGTGTTAAAATTTGTATTAATCTAGAATTTATAAAAAGAATGTGTAATGGAAAAGGAATATGACAGACTAAAGAACCAACTAAATTAACAAATTAATATAGACTATTAAAAGCAAGGAGAGACATTGGTAACTATTATTATTATTATTATTATTATTATTATTATTATTATTATTATTATTTTATTTTATTTTTATTATTATTTTTATTATTATTATTATGCAACACATATTGTTTATCTATATTTTTAAAATAAATATTAAAGGATTATATTTGAAATATTTGAAATGAAACAAAAAGATGTTTCGATTGAGATTAATGAAAGAGGCTAGAATTAATGTGTTTGTTTCTCTCCTCACTGAAAATTTGAGATGGAAAAGGTAATAATAGAATTAAGTATGCATATATGAATGTATAATTGCTGTCATATTTGTATGCAAAGGTGATGACTCGGAAATACATTGTCCACTAAAAAGAGATTTTTGTTTTTAATGTGAAAAACTGAATAAAATTTGTAAAAAAAAAAAAGGGGGGGGGTCAACCTATTTCCCAAAGCACCAGAAGGCAAGACAAGAAACAATGGATGGAACCTGAACAAGGAGAGAAGCAAACTAGAACTAAGGATAAATTTCCTGTCAGCAAGAACAATTAATCAGTGTAATAGCTTGCGTTCAGAAGTTGTGGGTGCTCCAACACTGGAGGTTTTTAAAGAAGGGACTAGACAACTACTTGTCTAAAACGGCATAGGATCTTCTGCTTGAGCAAGAAGTTGGACGGGATTAGAAGACCTCCAAGGTACCTTTCAACTCTGTCATTCTGTATTCTAAATTTAAGAACATTCCCAGAGTTTTCACTGATCCATAGAAGCTCTATAGAAGAGAGCAAATTTAGAGTAAGAAGAGGTGTTGGAAAAGCTAAGGTACACCCACATTCTTTGTCTAGGCAGGACACAATGGTAGCATTTTTGCCTTTCCATTTTTCTGAGGCTTACTCTTTTTGCCCAAGAGAAATGCATGGGTTTGCTAATGACATTTAAGTATCGACTTTAAAATAACAGTTGATGAGTAATCACTGGATTTCATTCTTTGCACAGTGAAACATGGAAAACTTCTGTTGTTTTCAGCCTCACAAAGTAACTTCATGAAAGAAACCTAATAATTGTTCTGAATAATATCAAGACACATTCCCCATATCCATAATGTGGCATACAGTAGGCACTGATGGTATGTAAATCCTGGATGATGGCATGTGAACTTCTACCCAATTCTAGCTTAACTTAAAATAGTGATTGAAGATAACATTATGTGGACTAGGTGCTACTGAGTTCTGTACTATATTCCCATATTAATTATTGGAATCAGATTTATTTCTTATAAAAGAGACCCAAAATATTACACATTGGAAATCACCTGACTTAATCTATCACTTTTGAAGTATGTAAACATTTCTTAGTTTTACAGAGTAATATTAAAGGTCACTGCTCTCAAGAAACATACGTATGGAAAATTTGCAAAAATACACATCACTTGTTAACAATAGATATTGTTGTTATTGTTTATAATAAAATTTTACAATAAAAACCTTTATATTTTTTATCATCTGATTTCTGCTGAAAAAAACAATCTTTCTAGATGTTTAGAAATCAAAGGCAAAAAAAAAAAAAAAAACAGTTCTCAAATTTTCCTCCCTACATTATTTTTGGAATGTAAAATATTTTTACCCACTATAATATAAATGAAAGTATTCAGATCATTTTCATTTATGCTATTGTCTTATTTAATTCATGCTAGTAGAAGCCATTTTCTACATGGTTAAATTATGTTTCATTATGCCTACAAGTAAGCGGCAAAACAAAAATATCTGTTAAAATATTACCCCTTAATTCAGTGTTTGGGAAGTATAGCATTCTCCATTCTCAGGAATTTTGCGAGATTTGTTGTTGATAATAATAATAATAATAATAATAATAATAATAATAATAATAATAATAATAATAATAATAATTAGTATTATTATTATTATTATTATTATTATTATTATTATTATTATTATTATTATTATTATTTTTTAACCTTGTTTTCTGGTTCTGCTTTGTAGTAGCATTTCATTACAGTGCGGTTCTCTGACATAGTGTACTTATGCCACTTTGGAGGTTGTTCAGCTTCCATTAGCCCTGCAGGCCCATGCCCTGGTTGCTCAGCTATGGAACCCGTGGCCTGTAGTCCACTTGTCAATGGATGCTCAGGTTTCCCAAAACCCAACATGGTCCTTGTTAACCCGGGTGATGACAGAGCCGGTATAGATATCATTCGGTTGTGTTTCACCATGATTCATTGCATGGGTTGTTGGGTGCACTCAGTTCTGCTCCTCAACCAAGACCTCTCTGACATGGTTGGACCTTCTGGTAGTTTGCACTACCACCAGCACTACTCTCAGCTTCATTGGAGCAGTTAAGCCCCCGCCACATCAAGGCAGCCCCCTGTGGGGGGTTCTACCTAAAGACCTAAGCAAGCACTGAAAAACAATTGGCACTGACAAAATCACCATTGGTCAGCTGCAGAAGGTCACCTTACTGGGATCTGCTCACATAATCCACTGATACATCACGCAGTCCTAAACACTTTGAAACACTACGAAACCCAGCATAGTTATCTCGCTTTGCTGTATACAATGTCATTTTTGTGAATAATAATAATAATAATAATAATAATAATAATAATAATAATAATAATAATAATAATAGTAATAATAGCATAGTCAGCCAGATGTTCGGACTGGGTTTGGCATTTTTGTCTACCGATTGAGTTGTTGTTATTATTGTTATCGTTATTGAAACATACCATGCAAAAGATGTTAGCTTATTTCACTATAGTGATAGATAAATTCCTCCATGCTTTAGCTGCATTGGTTTAATATCAATACCATTTTCTTAAAGTACCAAGGTCAGGATTGGATAGGATAGGATAGGATAGGATAGGATAGGATAGGATAGGATAGGATAGGGCTGGGCTGGGCTGGGCTGGATGGTGTAAAATGGATGGTTGTTGGAAGAAATATCCATCTGTGTTCAATTCCTACGACTGCCCTTGGTTTTCATTCTCAAGACAGTCACAATTATGTAGACGTAAGAGACAACAGTCACACACAAAGAGCTGAGTAACACCAGAGCAGAGAGGCAAGACTCCAGAGTCAGGAGAGTATCTACATCATTGCAAGAAAGCTTGATCAGTGGTGCATAGTCACAGAAGAAATGATCAATAACATTAGAGCTGCAGAAGGACAGTTGGCCCAGGAGAATAATAGGGCCAAGATTATTCAAGAAACCACCAACCCAGCACACCAATATCAAATTCACACAGACTTGTCCATTCATGATGATCATGTAGCGCAATGGCTGACAGATAGCAACATAGCGGTCAAAGGCCATTACAGCTATCAGGATGATCTCACAGGTACCAAAAAAGAAGTAAGAATAGCACTGACTGACACAGCCCAAGAAAGAGACTGATTTGTTCAGAGAAATTAGATTCGTCATCATCTTCGGTGTGATTGTCAGAACGAAAAATATGTCCAGAAAGGAGAGGTTGCAGAGGAAGAAATACATGGGGGTTTGCAAGCGTTGGTCCACGCATGCCAGAGTGATAATCATGAGGTTCCCAGCCAAAGTGAAAAACAACACAACCAGAAGCAATGAAAAAAAGAAGAATTCCATGGGCCTAGGTAGTTGGAAGCCAATTAAGATGAACTCTGTCACCTCTACCGTGCTATTCTGAGTCCTAGTTTCCATTGTGAATTTTCTAGTGGAGAAAAATCAAGCGAAGAAATGAGTAACTGCAGATTGATGCCATTAAAAAATAGTTTCTCTTAAGTCCCAAGTTCAAACCTAGAGATCGCCCACCAGAGTGCCAGAAACAGCCTCCTGAAGCCAAGAGACTGGGGTCTACGCAATCAGGCTTTTCCTCATAGAAGTGCACCAACATTGAAATGCCTTCTCCCAAGGAGCAGAAACTGAGTACCAATAGTCACCTGTCCTTCAGAATGTGACTGTGAAAAAGACATTTTGGTTGAATCACTGCTTTTCAGTCACTGAGTGCATGTATGATTGTTGTTTTTTTTCATAAAACAAGAATTTGTTTTATTAAGGAAGGTGCAATTGCTGCTGTTATGTGATATTCACTCAAAGTATTCCTTTCCATATTTCATGGTTAAAGACTGTGTATAATATTAAAATTCTAGCACGAATGTCTTCACATAGAAGTATATAAAGATACTTCTTTTTATATGAAGTATATAAAAACACAGTATATAAAACTATGAGAGATTCTACATACACCAGAGATAAATTCCGTATGTGTCTAATCACATTTGGCCAAATCAAGTATTCTCTAAGTAATGTATATTCAACAAAACATGGAGGGCTCAAAAACACACTAGCGTAAAATGGAGAGGTCCATGCAGGAATTCTTTTAACTTGCCACAAATGGTTTTCAGTTCTTCTATTGGTACAAGTAAAATACATTGACCATAAGAGACATTTATTTTAAGTCAAGTAGAGCTTGCAATAATAAGATGAAATCTCTTAGGTGACATTGATATTCAATGTCCTTTACTCTCTTCTATCGATGGAATTTTGCACTCTTCTCCTTTGAAACTTCCAATGTTATTGGTTGTCATATCTTCTTGACTGACAGGTAGAATAATAATTTCACCTAAAGCCTTTCTTCAGACAGCTATTTAGTGAAGTCTATGTCTTCTGGAAGAAACAACCCAGCTGGTTCTTGCCAAATTCTACATATAAAGATTACTCCCAATCCAATCAATTTGACCATGAAAACATAATTGCTGATGTTCTATGAATGATCCTCATCATCTGTGCTACTTCAAATAACATACCTGAAGGTATAGATCTCTGAATTATCATGAATAGTGAGGTTCTGCTTATAATACTATTGACCTGTAAGCTTAGAAGGGTGAGGACAAAGGTGAACTAGACAAAGGTGAATCAGAATAGTTCCTTTCCCAGTTTAAGGTCCTCAGACCTCATAGCTCTTCCTATGACTATGATCACGTGAACTAAGGAGAAATCTCCTGACAGAACAATTAGTCAATGAAACAGTTTATCTTTAGAGGTTGTGGGTGCTCCATCATTGGAGATTTTTAAGAAGAGATTGGAGAGCTGTTTGTCTGAAATGTATAGGGTTTCCTGCCTGAGCAGGGGATTAGGTTAGAAGGCCTACAAGGTCCCTGCCAACTCTCTTTTTCTGTTAAGAAAATACTACTGGGGAGGAAAAGACTGATCATAATTTCTGTGGGCTTCCTGTTGCTACCTCTGAATCTTGCATAGACAATTGAACAATACATGCTTTATCTGAAAGCCTCACAAGAATCCTTCTCATAAGGTGTACATGAACTGGGAGAAACTAGTGGCTTGAAGAATGGGGATTCCTCAGGGACAATCATCAGTGAGAGATCTAGCTCGTATCTGGAAGTAAAATGGAAGTGGTGGATCCTATTTTCATCTCCACATCCCAAACCTTTAGCAGGAAGATCTCACGTGGCCACTTCCAATCCAGTCTTCTTTAGATTGGCATACTTATGGCTCTGCCCAAACATACATTGAATATGTTTGTATTTTCCTCCACCCTATGACACTTTTTCCCAAAATGAACTTAGCAGATGATGAACTCCTAGGAAGCAACATCCCTCTTGACAATCGGTTAAATAAATCAGCATTTCAAAAATATGAGTTGAGATACTTCCTTGGAGACATTTGTTAATGGGTTCCCCAGAGAGTAAAGTTTGAAAATGAACTTATTCATTCTTTTTTTAAAATAAAGTTTTATTGAGTTTTAACAAAACACATAAAACATCTTATATGAGTACACATTTCCATACAGACACAATTTCATATGCATATTCATCTTATGTATTCAACTTCATATCTTATTACTCTTTTTCCAACTTCTCACTATTTCTCCCTTTACTTCTCTTAATTTTCATTTATGGTTATCTCCTTCTTATTCAATTGTATTTCTTTTACCTAAATTTCTATATCTTTTTATTCATTGTACTTATACTTTCATCTGTCTTGTTTACAATTTCATACGTTCTCTTCCAACATTCTTAAGAAGCAAAATTTCCCCTATGATTGCCAATCGAAGTGCAACACCTTTAAATCTTATTGTTATTATCATATGAAATCTCATTTATCATTGAATTTGTGCATTCTAAAATTATAACATTCAAATTTCTCATCATTCAGACTCTGCTTGGTACTTCCCCTTGAAAATCTAAAAACATAGCAAAACTATATATATATGGATCTTTGGTTGTTGGGTTTCTCCAGAAGATATCTAGGCAGCGTTGATGATGTCTCATTCATCATCTTCAGGCTTGTCTTCGGCTCTTGCTTCTCAGAGCAAGAGCCGAAGACAGAAGCCTGAAGATGATGAATGAGACTTCATCGAAACGCTGCTCTAGATACTTCGAATCTTACGCGGGAGAAAACCCGAACAACCAAAGATCCACATACAAATACCCGCGAGAACCCACGAGAATATATATATATTGTGGCTCTGGGCTTGGATTCAGCTCCTGTGACTGATATGAGTTCAAGTGAGGAGGTCATGGCAGAAAAATATGAGCCGGCATGGCTTAGTGATTGGACTGATAACCAGGATGAGGAGATGGACATGACAAAGGACGACAGACCTGATATATTAGAATTGTCAGGACCTTTCACCTCCTCTGGTTCCTTATCTGATCAACAGCTGGGAATGGCTGACAGGGAAGTTTTGAGAGAGTCTTCTAGTGGAGATGAGAACTTGGAAAATTTGTGGTTAAATGTAAAAATAGAAGATGGTTGAGAAGGCAAAATCAGCTGGAGCGAATGAGGAGAGCGAGTCAGTAAATTAGCACGTTGCCTCAATGAGTATAAAAGGACACAGCTGGGCTGGTACATTTTGCCAGGAACAAAGTGACTGTTTGAGTGAGGACGTTACAGCAAGAAGCTCTGAGATTGGAGATTTATTGCCAGGACTGGTTTGCCGGACAGAGTAAAGATTTATGCTGTGGTTTCTGCCAGCTGTTATCTTGTAAGACTTCTTTCCATTTGATTTAATTGTGAAATGGCTGCTTTCTGTTTTGTTCGCTTGAATTTTGAAGGGGAGTCATAACATTTTATATATATATATATATATATATATATATATATATATATATATATATATATATACACACACACACACACACACATACATACATACATACATACATACATACATACATAAGTAAACAAAATAGTTATTCAAAATCATTCTAGTACTGGTATGAACCTTGTAAATCTTTCACGTTTCTTTTCAATATCTATCAATCTTTGAGAACAATTGAAATGTTTCCCTCCCTTCTTCTTTATTACTTAACTGTTAATAAGCATATCATTGGATAGTCATACAGTTTTATCTTATAAATTATTTACTATTAATAAGCAAAATAATTATTCAAATTCATTCTAATAACTGGTATAAATTTCCTTATAAATCTTTCACATTTATTTTCAATATTTTATCAATCTTTAGAAACATTGCAATGTTTCCCTCTCTTCTTTATGATTGCATTAATTATAAATAAACATACCATTACATAACAATACAGTTTTATCTCATAGATTATTTACTTATTTCATTTCTAACTCATTACAGTATTCTACTGCCACAACACTATCTTTTGTACCTTTGCAGAATCCTCACTTTTAATTTAATTTAACCATTGTCTCTGTGTTTTCTAGCTGAGCAAATACCTTTAATCCTAATATGTTTCCCCTTTTTCTTTATTTCCTGTTTTTGTCCCTCATAAGTTCTTTCCCTTTCTATCTTTCCCCCCTTTTTCTCATCCCCTTTTTATATCCTTCTCTCTCTAATTTTCCTTTCTGTAGTTTTCTTTTCTGCTTCTCCCTGCTGTTATACTTCTTTTTCAGACTATTTTTTTTTTTTTGGCTGTTCCCCTTGATCTCAAACTTTTAACTCCTTTCCCCCTTTTCCCCCTTATTACCGTACTTTGCATTATTTGATCATTGAAAATGGCTTCTTCTTTGTCCCGCCTTTCTTCTTGCTCTTGAAGCTTTTCCTTTTGCTTTTCATAGTTCAGGATCTCCATTTCAAAAAATTCAAATATGAAGCCAAAGGATCTTCCTCCCTTTTCTGCATCTTCTTTCTGTTTATTAAGACTCATCTTCAATTCCTCCATGAGTGATGCCATTTTAAACACTTTTTAACCACCCAATAGAGTTTAAGCAAAAACAGAAAAAGAAAGAAAAAAACCCAATGCCAAATAATGCAACTTTCAAACAGTGTGTAAAATCAGCATGTATTCCAGGATGTTGGATTTACAACCATCAAATGTAGGAATTCTTGGTGTTGAAAAATAAGGTCAATTACTTAAGAAAAGAAAGAAAGCGCTGGTGGATTTCTTAAGCAAAAGATATAGGTGGGGGATAATGCTATGCATTTTGGGCTGCTTTTTAAAAAACCATATAATTTACTGAATGTGTGACCCTATGGAAAATATATCAAGACATAAGCCAAATAAAGCAGAGAAGTAAATGTCCTTCGTATTCTAAATGTAGACAATTAGAAGTTTATATACTGAAAAAATCTGGACTTCAGACCATCTCTTCTCAAGTTCAGGGTGTGTTGAAATTATAGAAATTCATACTGCAAGACCTTCAGGCTCATGTTGGTGATGGAACTGAGTTCTCCCAACATCACAGTGGTGACTGAGTTCATCTTAGTAAGCTTCTAACTTTCAAAGACCATGGAATGCTTCTTGTTTTGTGTCTTCCTGTTGGTTTTTCTGCTCACGTTAACTGGGAACCTCGCCATCGTTGCCCTGGTATGCATGGACCAACGCCTCCAAACTCCTATGTACTTCTTCCTCTGCAACTTGTCTCTTCTGGAGACTATCTTTATCTTGACAATCTGCCCAAAGATGCTCGTAACCATGATTTATCTGAACAAAACTATTTCTTTCAGGGAATGTATTGCCCAATGTTATTTCTACTTCTCCCTGGGTACCTATGAGTGCATATTTATTGCTGTGATGGCCTTTGATCGCTATGCTGCTATCTGTTACCCACTCCGCTATACCATCATCATGAACAAACATTTCTGTGTCTTCTTGACCCTGGGCTGCTGGACTGGGGGGTTCCTTCTCCTTCTCCTTCCAGTGCCCTTCCTTCTCCATCTGTCTTTCTGTGGCTCTAATCTCATTGACCATTTTTTCTGTGACTATGCCCCAATTATAAAGCTTTCTTGCAGCAAGAGTGTGCCTTTCCTCTTGAACTTTGAGACAGCTGTCTCCTTAGCAGTGATGCTCACTGTTGTAGAGCGATGGTAAGGAAGAGGCATGAGACCAGAGCGTACGACTAACAGGCTTTATTGCAAAGAATAAAGGGTTGTTGCGTCTGCTTGCTAACTTGCAGACCAGCGGGCGACAACGGCTGGCTCTGCTCGACAGCCGGCTTATATAGCCGACTGTCAAACGGAGCCAGCCAATGGGAGCTGCTGGTGCTCCCGCTCAAACGGCGGACCTGGTTGGGGACCCCAACCAGTTCCACAGACATAACACCCCTTTCCCCCAGCTGGGGACATGCGTAGTCCTGTAGATACGAGGGTTGTCTTCGCTGGCGACCAGAACGTCGCAGTTCGGGTGAACTGTCGGCCAGTGTCAAGTCCTGGTCTTGGGAACGTGCCTCAGCGGTCGCCGGGCGTGGGTTTGCCCGGCGTAGTGTCCTGTGGTGCTGATGAAAACCCCTGCTCAGGTTGGCCCGGCTGAGTTCCGAGGTCCGGCTGGTCAACTAGGTCGCTCGGAGTGATGACTCTGGCCGGAAACTTGTGTTCTCCCGCCAGTCCTCTTGCTCGTCAGGGAAGACCAGGTTCCGCAGGGGATCCACGTCAGGCACTGGTGAGGCGTCATTGGCGCTGGCAGGTTGGCATGGGTTGGTATCTGTCACGCCCTTCCGTCACCTTCTGAGTTGATCTACATGTCTCCGCCACAAACGTCCATCCTCTAGGAGGATCCTGTAGGACCTGGGACCTGTGACTGACACGACTTGTCCTGGCACCCACAACAGATCCCCCGCGTAGTTCCTGGTGTATACCAGGTCTTGTGGGGCAAAGTCTCTGACCAGACTGTCAGACCCTAAGGGGGTGTCTGGGCAGTAGTGGGGGTGTAGCCTGTCCAGGGTGGTTCTAAGGCGTCTCCCCATTAGAAGTTTGGCAGGAGATTTGTTGGTGGTGGTGCAGGGCGTTGTGTGCTGGCTGAGTAGGAAACGAGACAGTTTAGAGTGCCAATCCTCCTGGCCAAACCTGGCGAGTGCCTCCTTGGCTGACCTAACTGCTCTCTCTGCCATCCCGTTGCTAGCGGGATGGAATGGTGCTGTAAGGACGTGTCTGATGCCCAAGTTAGCAGTGTACATGCTAAATTCACATGATGTGAACTGTGGGCCATTGTCTGAAACCAGCGTGTCAGGAAGCCCGTGGGTGACAAATAGACGGGTTAGGGCCTTAACTATCGCCTGGGTGGTGGTTGTGGGAAGTAAGGCTACATCAATCCACTTGGAGTATGAATCCACGACCACCAAGAAGGTCCTGCCATGTACAGGCCCAGCCAGGTCGACATGCAAACGGGACCAAGGGGCGTTTGCACTCTCCCATCTGGTGGGCGAGGCAGCTGGAGGGGCAGCCCTGGTTTGTTGGCAAGGCTGGCAAGAGCTTACCCAGTTGGCGATTTGAGCATCCATGCCGGGCCACCAGACGTAGCTGCGGGCCAGGGCCTTCATTCTTACGATGCCCGGATGACCCTCGTGAAGCACCGAAGGGAGGCTGGGATGACCACTCTTGTTCCCCACAATAGACAACCTTGCAACTTTGACAGTTCCTGCTGGCGGGTTTTAAAGGGGACAAAATCAGTTGTACATTGAGTTTCCGGCCACCCCCTTCCCACCCAGTCCAGAACCTGGGCGATGATTTTGTCCTTCTTTGAGTGGGCCGCGATGTCCTCGGCTGTCACTGGGAGCTTGAGTTCGTTGACCTCAAAAATGGTGTGGATAGGCGCTGGGTCTTCGACTGGGACTGGCAGGGGGCAGCGACTGAGGGCATCGGCGTGGCTCAAGTTCTTACCGGGACGATGCACTAACTTGAATGAGTAAGCGGCCAGAAACAGGGTCCATCTGGTCATTCTGGGTGAAAGTACCTGCGGGGTTTGCTTATCTCCAGACAGAAGTCCTAAAAGAGGTTTGTGGTCAGTCACTAACTCAAAGTGGTGGCCAAACAAGAATTCGTGGAATTTCTTAACTGCAGCCACTGCAGCCAAGGCCTCCTTATCGATTTGGCTGTAGTTCCTCTCAGTTGAAGAAAGGGTCCTGGAAAAGAAAGCAATTGGTGCCTCGGAACCGTTGGGGAGTCTGTGGCTCAGGACAGCCCCAATGCCAAAAGGGGATGCGTCAGCAGCCAGGACCAGGGGAAGACATTGATCGAATTGAACTAGAACCGCTTCTGATGTGAGTAAGGATTTGACTGACTTGAAAGCATTTCCTTGGGTCCCCAGTGCCAGGGCGAGTCTTTATCTAGTAGCCTATGTAATGGTTCAGCGACCGATGCCTTGTGTGGGAGGAATGAGGCGTAAAAGTTCAGGAGTCCCAGGAAAGCTTGAAGTTCAGTCTTGTTGGTGGGTGTGGGTGCCTCATGGATGGCCTTCACCTTGGACTCAACGGGGTGGATGCCATAGGCATCTATTCTATAACCCAGAAAGTCCACCTGCCTAGTGGCGATGGCACACTTCTCCCTCTTAAGTTTAAGGCCATGCTGTCTAAACCTCTCCAGCACTGTCCTGACTCTCTGAATGAGCTGGGGTCAGTTCATGGCTGAGACTAGGATGTCATCGAAGTAGGGGACCACTCCTGGGAGACCCTGGAGAATCCTCTCCATGAGTGACTGGAAAATGCCTGGGGCCACGCTGACCTCGAATTGGAGGCGCCTACACTTGAATGCCCCCCTGTGCGTGACTATGGTTTGTAATTCCGCTGTCTGCTCATTGACAGGGAACTGTTGGTATGCCTGTGACATGTCTAACTTGGCGAAAATGGTGCCGGGTTCGAAAGTGTGTAATAGATGCTGAATAACGGGGACAGGGTATGCGCTGACCTGCAGATAGCGGTTGAGCGTGGTTTTGTAATCCGCACAGATTCTCAAACTGCCATCTTTCTTAAGTGGGGTGACTATGGGGGTCTCCCATTTGGCGAAATCAGCGGGTTCTAGCACCCCTTGCTTAAGTAGTTTGTCTAGTTCTGCGTCCAATTTGGGACGGATGGCAAAAGGTACCCTCCGTGGTTTTAAACGAAGAGGGGTTGCCTGGGGGTCTACTGAAAATGATATGGGGGTGCCCGAATAGCAACCCAGTTCATTGCTAAATACATCGGAAAAATCAGAAAATAGTGTATCTACATCAAAAGTTGAGACAGCATGGATCCCGGTTACACTAAGGCCGAGAGAAGGAAACCAATCAAGTCCCAACAGACTAGGGAGGGTACCATTAACAACCACTAGAGGCAGATGGCCCTTAAAGGCTTGGAATTGAACAAGGAACTTGCCTTTCCCGAAGACAGGAATGTTCTTGCCCTGGTAGTCCCGCAGCGTCAAGTGGCATCTTTGTAGCTGTTTCCTTGACAGTCTGGGCTGGATCCTCTTCAGGGTATCCCAGGAGATGATTGAGAGTGCGGATCCCATGTCCACCTCCATCCTGCAGGATTTACCTTCTAGGAAAACAGAAATTTTAATTTTATCAGGGGTTTGGGAAGTATGGTTAGCGTGGTAGCAGGTATAGCAGTCCTCCACTTGCCTTTGGGAGTTAGGAGGTGGTGGAGGCCTTTGAGGTAAAGATCGCCCTGCTTGGCAGACTCTAGCGATGTGACCCTTCTTTTGGCAGTTCAGGCAGATGGCGTTTCTGAACCTGCAGGATGCCCTAGGGTGGGAGCCTCCACAGGTTAGGCACGTGGGAGGTTGTTTGGGGGTGAAGCTGTTTCTTTGCCCCGCTCCTACCTGTGAAGGCTTCTGATGTTTGAGGCGGTTAATGTCAGATGCGTCTGTGGGGTCATCTTCGCTGATTACTTCTTCAGAATGGACAGTTGGCGTGCTGGGTTTAGATTGAGTGCCCTGAATTTCAGCTCCTGACTGGGCCGAGAGCTCAGCAGCCAGGGCTTCCTCCATGGCTAAGGCTAGAGTCAAGTCCTTTTTTGCCAGTAAACGCCTCTGGAGTCTTAGGTCTCTCACCCCACAGACGATCTGGTCCAACAGCATGTCTTCCAAATATTCTTTGAATCCGCACTGTAAAGCGGCTGTTCTCAGGGCGGCCATGTATTCGTTGATCGACTACCCCTCTGCCTGTTTCCTGACCCTGAAGGCATACCTTCTGGCTATTTGGGACGGCTTGGGCGAATAGTGATTTGAAAGTATTTCCTGTAGCTCATCCCATGGGACGCTTCTGATGGCGTGGGGTGCGACTAACGCTGTAGCGGTGTCGAAGACGGCGGCTCCGCAGTAACTCAGGAAATAGGACTTCTTCCTATGCTCCACAGCGTCGGCTAAACCGATGGCGTCAAGAAAATGGCTGAATCGATTTTTGTAGGAGTCCCATGTTTCCTCGTTTGGTTTGAATGGAGGAAATGCTGAATTAGTACTCATCGTGGAGAAAAGAACAGGTTCGTCTTCTTCAATCGCTATTTGAATTTGCACTCTGAAAAGAACGCAGCTGTGGTTGTCTCTCTGGGCTGCGTAGCTCTTTTTGAAAATCGCGCTCTTGGTGAGCGTGGGCGGCCTCGGCTGCGGCGCCTGTGGCTCGTTTCAGCGAACCAGCTCAAACAATATCAGTTTGAATTTCGTGCTCTTTGCGAGCATGGGATGGCTGTGGCTACAGCGCCCGTGGCTTCACTCTCCATGACTTACAGCTCTTTGAATAAACGCGTCTGGTTAGCCTTCGACCATCCCATCCTCGTCGCCAGTGTTGTAGAGCGATGGTAAGGAAGAGGCATGAGACCAGAGCATACAACTAACAGGCTTTATTGCAAAGAATAAAGGGTTGTCGCGTCTGCTTGCTAACTTGCAGACCAGCGGGTGACAATGGCTGGCTCTGCTCGACAGCCGGCTTATATAGCCGACTGTCAAACGGAGCCAACCAATGGGAGCTGCTGGTGCTCCCGCTCAAACGGCGGACCTGGTTGGGGACCCCAACCAGTTCCACAGACATAACACTCACCACCTTATCTATCTGGGGTCTCATATGTCCTAATGATGCACTCCACCAAAGGCCAGAAGAAGACCTTTTCCACCTGTGCTTCTCACCTTACAGTAGCTAGCATTTTCTATGGCAGTTCCATCTTCATGTATTCCTTACCCACCAAAGGAAGTTCACAGGGTATCCAAAAAGCTGCTGCACTTCTGACTGCAGTTATTACTCCATTATTGAATCCTTTTATTTATACTTTGAGAAACCAGAAAGTTAAAGAGGTCTTAAAAGACTGTCTAAAGACTGTCATTTCCACACTGAGAAGAATAGTACCAATTTCCCTGCTCTGAATTTAGCTAGTTTCATTTTACAGTTGCATATAGCACCATTTCTATAGAGGGACGATCGAGATTGTCCTATTATATTGCATTCTCTCTGCTTTGGAATCATTATTACTTATTAGCTGTGATGGCCTTTGATCGCTATATTGCTGTTACCCACTTAGCTACACCATCATCATGAACAAATAGACAGATGGAGAAGGAAGGGCTTTCCTGCAACAAGAGTGTGCCTTTCCTCTTGGACTTTGAGACAGCTGTCTCCTTAGTGGTGATGTTCACCTCCACATCCAGAAAGCCACACACACAGAACCAGTAGTAAAAAAAAAAATTGAATCCCACCACTGATCCTGTCATATTGCATTCTCTCTGGTTTGGAATCATTACTACTTCAGACAGGAAGGTAGTACAGAGAGTGGTGAAAATGGCAGGAAATATTATTGGTAGCTCATTCCCTTCTATACAAGACATAGCATATAAGCAATGTTTGAGCAGGGTCTGCATGATTGTCTGAGATGCTACACATCCTCTTCAGAACCTGTTTCCTTGTTAACTTCTGGGAGGAGCTTCTTGGTATCCAAAGCAGAACATCTATATTCAGTCGCAGTTTTGTTCCATAGTGCATCAACCTTTTGTGAACTCTCAAGTTTCCTCTTTGCACTATGTATTCAAAATGGACATATATATTTGTCTGGATCTATCTGTTTATCTATCTATCTATCTATCTATCTATCTATCTATCTATCTATCTATCCATCCATCCATCTATCCATCTATCCATCTATCCATCTATCTCATCTATCCGTCTATCCTCTCTCTCTCTCTCTTTCTCACACACCTATTTACCTATGGTTATCATCTGTCTGTCTGTCTGTCTCTGCCTCTGTCTGCCTCTGCCTCTATATCTCTAATCTGTATCTCTAATTTTTATCATATTTTTTTTAGTATTTATTTGATTTGTCAATTGCTTACAAGATACAGGTATAAGAATAAATATAGTTTTGAATACATGAGATAGATACTTATAAGAAGAAGAAAAACAACAATAGGACAGGGACGGTAGGCATGATTGGTGCACATATGCATGCCCTCTACAGGCCTCTTAGGAAGGGGGTGAGGTCAATAGTAGACAGTCTAAGGTTAAAGTTTTTGGGGTTTGGGGAAGAGACCAGAGTCAGGTAGAATATTTCAAACATTGACCATTCTGTTGCTGAAGTCGTATTTTCTCCAGTCAAGTTTGGTGCAGTTAACCTTGAGTTTGTATCTATTGTGTGCTCTTGTATTGTTATGATTAAAGCTGAAGTATTCATTTGCAGATAGGACATTGCAATGTATGATTTTATATACTATATTTAGATCAGATTTTTTAAATCATCTTTCTCTTTCTGTCTAATCTACATCTACATCTATCTATATCATCTATATCTATATCTCTCATCTATTCCTATCTCTTACCAACCTGCCTGACTGCCTGCCTGCCTATCTATCTATCTATCTATCTATCTATCTATCTATCTATCTTTCTGTCTATCTATCATTGCCTGCCTGCCTGCCTTCCTACCTGCATTGCTGACACCCTATAGTGAAAAACACTATAGTAGTGAGACTGCAAACTGTTATAAGCAAAGCAAAGGACCTTGATGGATATATACAGAAATTATTACCAAGGCAAAAGAGGCAAAAGACATTTTAAAGTGCAGAAGTATGAGCTAACATTCAAAAGAAGAAAACACTTCTTCAGGTCACCAAAGTATAAGAAATATGGGAAGAAACATAACATAGTGAAACTTGTAAGACTGTATAATTATAGCAAATCCCAATAAAGTTAATGTTAACCTTTCCATAGAGTTGATTTCCTCCTCTGAACTAGCACTAACAATAGCACTTAGACTTATATGCCACTTCATAGTGCTTTACTGTACTCTGTAGCAGCTTACAGAGTCAGTGTGTTGTCCCCAACAATCTGGATCCTCATTTTATTGACCTCAGAAGGATGGAAGGCTTTGACCAACTTTGAGCTGGTCAGAATTGAACTGCTGATAGTTGGCAGAATTAGCCTGCAATATTGAATTCTAACCATTGTGCCACAACCTAAAGGGTCTGACAGAGAGTGAGGAAGTTTTCCACATTAAAGAAATCTGAAGTGTCAGAAACACAATTGGACAGATTGTAGGTATCTACAAGACTACCAAAATTGTCCAAAATGTTATAGGCTCTCACTATTAAGAGGAGAAAAACTGGTGATTCAGAATTGGAAATACATAAAAATACTATTTAAAGAAAACATGGCACAGGACAAACTGATGTTTAGAAAAATAAGAAACTGAAGAAAATAAAGCATGTTAAGTAAGTGTTTATTTCAGGACAATGATCTCTTCTTTAAAAATGTATTTCTCTAAAATAGAGAACCGAAGAAGCTTCCAATTGCTTAACAAAACCACTTTCGGGACTAAATAACAGGTATTTCAGCTTTTTTAAAATAAACAATTGGGGCATCATTCCCATTTTATTTGGGTTGATAAAATTATCCATGTAATTATATTACAATATCTTCCTCCCTCCCTCCCTCCCTCCCTCCCTCCCTCCCTACTTCCCTTCCAAGATCAGATTGTACTATTCAATTAGTTAGATAGGCTTGCATTCTGCCAGTGGTGAAGGAAAGACAATGTGTGAAGGAGTAAAGAAACTTTTAAGAAACTATTCCCTTTGCTTTTTTCTAAGGCGTTTATTGATATTTTATTTTTTGAGTTGGAGGAAGCTGGTATGTCAATGTTGTACAGGCAGGTGAAAACCCCTCCAGCTGAGATGGCAACATTTCCTGTTATCCCTGAAGATTAAAAGCATCTACTGCATAGTAGAAAAATTGCTTATTATGTTTAACACCATTAAAGTTTCATACCACCAGAACGAATAAATGTATTTATAAATTTTACTCCCTGAGAAACTTATTAAGGCACTGATATGTCTCCAACGAAGCATCTCAAGCGAGATTTTTTGCTTTATTCATTTATCTCTTTAGAAATATATTGATTTGTAGCCTTGCAATTAATCAATCAATTAATCAATTTCTAGCCTTGATGACAAAGGGTCATGTTGGAGAGATAAATAATAATATTAGGCTCGTATGGATAGCCAACCAGAATGCTAACCAATATAATCTCGTATCTGGCTGTTTTGCCAGATTCCAGGCAGGAAGGGAAACAAAGGTCTCAAGGTAATGATCAAATGAGTCTTTATTCGTCCATACAATGTTCCGGATTCAGGTAACAACAAGTAACCAAAAGGAATTAAACTCAGCTCTGGCGCACCTCGCAGCCACAGCTGTATTTATACACCAGTTAACAACTTAATGAATTTATCCACCATCCGATGAGTGCTACTAGATCACATCTGGTCACCATGTAACATCCTAAACACCGTGCTTTTTTTTTTTTAATAAAACAATTTATTAATTTTAACAGTTAAAAACAGCCAACAATACATACACAAATAAATGAAAGAAAAAAAAAGAAAGAAGAAAGAAGAAAAGAAAGAAAAGAAAAGATTGAAAAGAAAGGAAAAAGAAAGAAGAAAGAAGGAATATTAAAAACATTCATATTTATTTTACAGTTTGCAAGATCTTTTTTTTTTTAATAAATTTTTTTATTGTTTTTTAACATACAAACAAACAGACAAAACATAAAAACATCAGCTCTCCCGTATTTATATACAAACAGTAAGTCGGTTGGTTCATCAGTTTTGTGCATTCATTTCATAGTCACAATTACAATTACCTTATATAATAACTCTTATTGTCAATACAAACTTATAAATCATCATATCATTATTAAAGAAAAAAAAGTTTGACTATACTTTTATTCAATCATGCCTTTGTGAGATAACTATATTTTAAGTAATTTATTCTAAAACAAATCATATAGTCGTGCCAGTTCTATCCTAAATAAGAGAAAAAAAGAAAAAGAAAACCATTATATAAATATAATATCCAATACCGAAAAAGAGAAAAGAAAAGTGAAATCAATATTATTCCTTATTGTCTAACATTTCAAATATTCTATTTTTGTATTTCATCATTCAGCCATTGATAGAAAAGATCCCAAATTATATAAAATTGTTTATCTTCTTGCTCTCTGATTTCAAAAGTCAATCTACTCATCTCAGCACATTCCAATATTTTCTTTATAACTTCTTCCTGCAATGGAATTTTCTCATTTTTCCAATTTTTAGCAAATACAATCCTAGCTGCTGTTAATACATTTACAATCAGGTATTTCAAGTCTTTACTGTATGTATCTGGTAAGATTCCCAATAAAAAAAACTCCGGTTTCAAATCTATGTGTTTCTTTGTCATTTTTTTCCAACCACATGCGGATTTTAGTCCAATATTTTCTAGCGTCCTCACAAGTCCACCATATATGGTAATATGAGCCAGGTATCTGATGACATTTCCAGCATTTTTCAGATTTATTCTTGAACATTCTTGCTATTCTTGTCGAGGTAAAGTGCCACCTGTAAAACATCTTATACAGGTTTTTTGTCATTTTATAATTTTGCGACCACAGTTTTTGCCATTTCTCTAAATCAATCCCATATCCAAAATTCTTCCCCCAAGCAATCATGGTTTCTTTAACTTGTTCTTCCTCTAATTTAATTCCCAGTAAATAACCATATAATTTTTTAATCACCTTTTCATCAGTACCTGTCAAAATCTTATCTAGATCAGTCAGTTTATCATAAAATCCCTCTGTTTTAGAACCTTCATCATAACCTTGAGTGTATTTGCACATATGAAAACCAATTCATCTTTATACCTTGCGGCTTTGCTCCGCATTAGGAGGGCTTCTCATTGAGTCCAATGCATCAAGAAAAAGACCAAGCCGGTTCAGTCTTGGATGAGCAGCCCCGAACACGCGCTCAGGGAAGCTCTTTTATTGAACACACATTGTTAAACTTCACAAAAGAGAAAGTGAAGGGAGGAGCTTGCGCCGTGACGATACGGTTTGCAATCGAGCTCCTCGATTGCAGCCGATATCTTCGTTACCGGCCGGTCCAAACAGACCTATGCTGTCCCATAGGGACAGCTATTGTGAAGAGCGTATCCTGTGGACTCCGGGGATATCGCAAAATCCCTGGGTGACCCGGGAGAAGCTCTTTTTGCTGGCAGCGGAGAGGCAGCCCCCATGCTGCTGAAGTCAGGGCGGCTCCAGAAAGAACGGGTCTGAAAGAGAGTCTGTCGGTTGGGTGAGAAACTTTTTTTTTATTTAATTTTTTGAGTTTTGAAAGTTCACTCTGATTATTAGAAGAAATCTGTGTGATTTATTTTTTTGACAAAATTGACTAAGCGGCGTTTTTTCCAAGGAGACGTCAAAGAGAGGCTTTACTTGCTTTTTTTTTTTTCTTTGCTTCCGGACTTCATTGTTATTTACTGGATAACTGGACTGTTCCTTTTTATATTTAGATATTTTATTCTCCCTTTGGATTTTTCATATTATTTTTTCTTTAAGGCTAGAGGCTCCCTTTGTTTATTTTTTTTTTTTTGCCTTTATATGTTTGTGTATTCCTTGCAGGCTTTTTTTTTTATTTTAATTATGCTGTTCTGAGAGGAGGGGGGAAAGTGAGAACTAAGAAACTTTGTAACACTGCCAACTAGAGGCTTGGAAATATTTTACTTGAACTGGAAAGAGGTGAAAGACTCTTTCTCAAGGACATCTCCTGATAGGATAGAGGAAAGAGCCTTGTAGAATATTATTACAGGTGTCTTTCTGGATTCTTGTCTATAATTAAACATTTATGGTTTAGCTTTGAAGCTTGTGGGAAAGAGAAGGGAGTCATAATTAGAGCCTTGGACAATTAAACAGAGTGCAGTGTATTGTTGCTTACTTTCTTTTTCTAATCCCTTTTTTTTAGTTCCGCCACCCCCTCCAGCAGCATCAATCTATATTTCTATTCTAGTAAGGTTTTTATTTTTAAGTTTGATTTATTTGCAAGGGGAAGCCTTTGAACTTTTCATTTTCATTTTATTTTGATGTATTTTATTTTTTTTCCTTTCCATTGGGATTTTTGCTTTTCTTTTTAATGTATGTCAATGGACTATTTTTTTTTCAATTGAGACTTTTTTGGTTGGATTAAGGTGTGGAATTTGAAGAAACTTATTCTCTTTGTTTTTTTTTCTTTTTCTTCTTTTTGGCTTTAGTCTTGTTTATTATTATTATTACTGGGTTTTTATTCTTATTTTTATTTTCTCTTGTGGATTACTTTTTAATTGGATTAAGGTCAGGAAGAACTTGAATAATTTTTTCTTTTTTTTTTTTTGCCCTTTCTTTTTCTTTTTCTCTTTTTTCTTCTTTTTCCCTTATTGGGTTTTTTTATTATTGGCTTTTTCATTTTGGATTATAACTGGCTACATTTTTGGATTAAAATTTGAAAGAACTTGAAGAGCTGGAACTATTTAAAATGAGTAAGAAACTTATATCTTCGGGTGCCTCTGTGTCTACCTCTGCCTCCCCACCATCTGGACAGCATTCAGTTCAGACAATGTTAAAGCAAGATAAAGAAAAAGAACAAGAAAGAGTAACCTTACAGATGATTATGCAAGGAATTCAAGATCTTAAGATAAAAACAGATACCATTGAACAAAGAACAGGGAGGACGGAGGAAAAAGTGGAAAGTATTCAACAGATGATGGCAAAGTATGAGGAGAGACTTCAAAAAGTCGAAGAAGGGGGCAAACGAAGAGAGGAGAAGATTGGAAATATTGATAATAGACTAACAGTGATTGAACAAGAAAAAAGTGGGATGCTGAAGTGGGAGTTGGATAGGTCAGAATTCTATCTTAGATTTCAAAATATAGAAGAAGAAAAAGGACAAGATTTGGCTGCGATAATGATAGGAATTTTGGCGGACGCCTTGGAAATAACAGAAGAGAAGATGATGGATGGAATAGATGAGATATATCGAGTTTTTACAAGATATGCGATGAGAAATAATTTGCCCAGAGAAGTCCATATTAGATTTACTAAAAAATCCATGAAGACACAAATTTTGCAAGTGGCAAGAGAGAAGACATTGAAATATAAAGGTAAAGAAATTTTGGTCTTAAAACAAATACCTAGAAGAGCGAGAGAGATGAGAAGAGAATATCGATTCCTGACCAAAATGTTATTGAAAAAGGAGGTGACTTACAGATGGCTGATCCCAGAAGGACTGATGTTCACGTGGCAGGAACAGAGACATAGAATTGATTCAATTGAGAAAGCAGAACTGTTCCACGCAGAATTTTTGGAGGGAGAGAAGGAGAGGCAGAAAAGGAGGTTTCATTAATTGAACCTCAAGAGGAACAAATGGAGATTGGAAAAGAAGAAGGTGCAGTAGGTGGACAGGTGGATATTAAAGATCAGCGTGAATCAAGACCCACGAGAGTGGTTAAATCTAAATATAAAATATAACCATGGAAGAGAAAAAACTGATTACAATGAATATAAATGGACTGAATTCAGCTGCTAAGAGAAGGAAGATTTTCCATAAATTAGGGAAACTAAAGTTTGATATAATTTGTCTACAAGAAGTACATATTAAAAAGCAACATGAACAATTGTTAGTACAACCAAAATTAGGGAAATTGTTTACTTCTTTGACTCAATGTAAGAAAAGAGGGGTGGTTTTATATATCCAAGAGGTTATCCCAGCAAAACTGATTTATACAGATGAAGATGGGAGAATATTAATGGTGGAAATAATGGACAATAATAGAAAGATACTTTTGGTTGCAATTTATGCGCCGAATGATAAACAGGAAGAATTTTATAAAAAATTACATACAAAGATGGCTGGACTGGACTATGTTAATATAATTATGATGGGAGACTTCAACGGAATCGTGGACAATAAACTTGATCATATTGCAACAACAGCAAAGTATAATAGAAAAACTCTTCCTAAATCTTTTTTTTTAAATGATAGATGAATTAACTCTAAAAGACATATGGAGAGAAAGAAATGTTAAACTTAAGCAATATACGTTCTATTCAAATAGACATTTATCATGGTCCAGACTTGACATGATTTGGATTTCAATAGACTTAATATCTAGCATTCAAGAAGTAAATATTGAAACAAGTACTTGGGCTGATCATAACCCATTGACAATCAAATGGAAGGGACAAAAAAAAAGATCGAGATGGACATTAAATAATACTATTTTAAAGGAGAAAGAATTTATACAATGGATGGAGAAAGAATTGGCTTTTTTTTTAAAGAAAATAGAAAAGAAGACACTTCAATACAGAATGTTTGGGATACAATGAAGGCTTATGTCAGAGGCTTGATAATAGATTATACAAGAAAAAAGAATATTAGGAAAAGGCAAGCTTTTAAAGCCTTGGAGGATGAATATAAAAGACTCGAAAAAGAACTGCAGAAAATGCCACAGAAAAAAGACGTTAAACTGAAACTGGATATAACTAAACATAAAATGGACTTAATAGAGAAAGAAGAACTGGCACAGAAAATTAGGAATGCCAAACAGAATTATTTTGAAGATGCAAATAAGCCAGGTAGATGGCTAGCATATAAGTTGAGAAAGGAGAAAGAGTCGAGGAAAATATTGCAGTTAATAGATGACCAAGGTAAAACTTGTCATGGCAGCAAAGAGAAAAAAGAAATTATTCATGACTTTTACAAACATTTATATAAGAAAGAAGATATTGATGAGGAGAAAGTTAAACAGTACCTGCAGAATGCAAATCTACCTAAGATACCTAAAGAGATTGAAGAAATGCTAGAAAGCAATATAACAATGATGGAGTTAAGCCAAGCACTTAAGAAACAAAATAATGGAAAGGCACCAGGTCCAGACGGGTTTCCTGTAGAATTTTATAAAACCTTTCAAGAATCACTGTGCATTCCATTGTTAGAAGTTATGAATGAAGTTATGTTAAAAAAGATGATACCTAAAACATGGTCAGAAGCCTATATTACACTTATTCCAAAAGAGGAGGCGGACCTACTTCAAATTAAGAATTATAGACCGATTTCTTTATTAAATGCAGATTATAAAATCTTTGCCTCAATATTAGCAGAAAGACTTAAAAATACTTGAATAACTTTATTCATCCAGACCAAATGGGTTCTTGCCAAAGCGACAAATTAGAGACAATATGAGAGTAATTCTGGACACCTTGGAATACTATGAGGCGCATCCTGAAAAGCAAATGGCTTTGATATTTTTAGATGCTCAAAAGGCATTTGATAACGTGAATTGGAGATTTATGTTACTTTTAATGGAGCAGATGGGCTTTGCTAGAAGATTTATCCAGGCAATAGAAGCAATTTACAATGAACAAACAGCTAAGGTAATGATGGAGGGAGAATTTACAGATCCTATTAATATAAGAAAAGGCACAAGACAAGGTTGTCCTCTTTCTCCCTTGCTATTTGTATTGACTTTGGAAGTGTTGAACAGAAATATCAGAGAAGATAAAACTATAAAAGGAATGAAAATTAAAAAGGAAGAATTTAAACTACAAGCTTTTGCAGACGACCTAGTCTTTATCTTGGAAGATCCTATAGAAACAGCCTTGAAGCTGTTGGAAAAGATAGAGGCATATGGGGAGGTGGCCGGTCTGAAAATAAACAAAGATAAAACAAAGATTTTGTCAAAGAATATGTTGCTAAGACAAAGAGAAGAACTGGCAGAATTGTTAAAAATCCAAGTTACAAATAAGGTTAAGTATTTGGGGATATATTTGACGCCAAGATGTAGTACATTAAAGGAGAACAATTATATTAAACTTAAACAACAGATAGCCCAAGATCTGAAGAAATGGGAAAACCTACAATTGTCATTAATAGGAAGGATTTCAACAATTAAGATGAATATTTTACCCAGAATTTTATTTTTGTTTCAAACAATACCAATTAGGCTTGGAAAAGACTATTTTGAGGATTTAAACAAAATTGTTTTGAAGTATATATGGCAAGGCAAGAAAGCAAGGATAAAGTTAAAGCTTTTACAGGATGCCAGAACTAGAGGAGGGTTTGGCCTGCCTAATTGGGAGTTGTACTACCAAGCTGCAAATTTGATGTGGGTTAAAGAATGGATAACATTAAGGAAAACTAGATTGTTGACATTAGAAGGTCATGATTTGTTGTTGGGTTGGCATGCTTTTTATGGTATAAGGGAACCAAAACACAGGGTATTTTAGAAGACATTATATACGGGAGTCTCTGTGGTTAAATTGGGAGAAGACAAAAAAACAATGTTATTTGAAAATTCCAGTTTGGTTATCGACGATAGAAGCGTTTTCTTACCCTATAATTTATAAAAAGGAACAAACAGTTAGCTATGGGGAATTACTAGATGAAAAGGGTGAACTTAAATCGATACAAAAATTAGAGGAACAAGGTATACAGATGAATTGGTTTTCATATTTGCAAATACATTCAAGGTATCATGAGGATTCCAAAACAGAGGGATTTTATGATAAACAAACTGATTTTGATGGGTACTGATGAAAAGGTGATTAAAAAATTATATGGTTACTTATTGGAAATTAAGCTGGAGGAAGAACAAGTTAAAGAAACTATGATTGCCTGGGGAGGAATTTTGGATATGGGATTGACTTAGAGAAATGGCAGAAATTATGGTTGCAAAACTATAAAATGACAATGTCTACAGCCTATAAAGAAAATTTGTATAAGATGTTTTACAGGTGGCATTTTCCCCGACAAGGATAGCAAGAATGTTCAAGAACAAATCCGAAAAATGCTGGAAATGTTATCAGAAACCTGGTTCATACTACCATATGTGGTGGACTTGTGAGGATGCTAGAAAATATTGGACTAAAATCCACATGTGGTTGGAAAAAATGACAAAGAAGCACATAGACTTGAAACCGGAGCTTTTCTTATTGGGAATCTTACCAGATGTTTATAGTAAAGAGTTGAAATATTCGATTGTAAATGTATTGACTGCGGCTAGGATTGTATTTGCAAAAAACAAGATCTTTTTTTTATTATTATAGCCTTTGATTTATGTCATATATACACCTATTCTATACATATATCACTATCTCATTATTATCAGTTAAAACTTTTCTCTTATGCCTTATGATATATAATTTATCTATGATTAATCCAATTATACCAACAATTCCAACTATCATAATATTGTGAAGTATCTTTGTTTTTTAGTGCCAGAGTCAGTTTGTCCATTTCTGCGCATTTTGAAATTTTATCAATAATCACTTCATCTGGTGGAATTTGATGTTGTTTCCAGTATTGTGCAAAGGCTAATCTGGCCGCAGTTAATATATGTATTGTTATATATTTAGCTTTTTTGGAAATTTGTTTGTCAAAGATCCCTAGTAGGAAGGACTCTGGTTTATACTCGATCTGCTCTTTTGTAATTTCTTCCAACCAAGTTTGGATTTTCTTCCAATAATTTTGGGTTTCTGTGCATGTCCACCACATATGGAAAAAGGTTCCTTCTTTTTTCTTACATTTCCAACAATACGGACTCATGTTGGGGTGCATCTTTTCTAGCCTCGAAGGAGGAAGATGCCATCTAAAAAACATTTTATAAAGATTTTCCTTGTATGCTACCGATTTTGTGATCTTATTATTCCTGCCCCAAACTTTTTCCCATTCTGCTAGTGTAATACTACGTCCTACATTCCGACTCCATGCAATCATATTCCCTTTACAATTTCTTCTTCTAATTCTGTTTCTAGTAAATAATTGTAAAATTTTGTTATGCTTTTTTGTCCGATCCTAATAAAATCTTATCTAATTGTTGAAGTTTGTTGTTAATTCCAAATTCTTTCTTATCTTGTTTGTACCTACTTTGAATCTGAAGATAAACCCATTGATCAATTTTTAGTCCCTGGTCCTGAATTTCCTGCCTCGATTTCAAATTTCCTTGTGGGTCCAATAAGTCTTTATATTTAATCATTTTAGTAATTTCCAAATTGTTTGGGTGAATCATCGCCTCCATTGTTGAAATCCATATTGGTATTTTTATGTAATGTTTTTCCGTATTTTCTTCCAAATTGTTAGTAGCGCGTCTCTAATTAAATGTCTATGAAAATATTTTTGACTGGTTTTCCCTATATCCCATAAGAATGCATGCCACCCCCTTTGTAAGTCGTGGCCTTCTAGAAATAATATTCTTTTATTAGTTAACTTCACCCAGTCCTTCAACCAAACTAATGAGGTGGCCATATGATATAACTCCCAGTTTGGGACTGCTAACCCTCCTCTGCTCTTTGTATCTTGCATTGCTTTTACATTTATTCTGGGTTTTTTCCCTTGCCAAATAAATTTGAGGGTTGTTTTGTTGAGTTCTTCGAAGAACTTTTTGTGTAATTTAATTGGAATCATTTGGAATAAATATAGAAATTTGGGGAGAATGTTCATTTTAATGGTGGCAATCCGGCCTAATAGTGAAATTTGAAGTTTACTCCATGATTCTAAATCTTTCTTTACCTGATGTAACAATTTGTCATAATTATTTTCTTTAAGTGACTTACAGTGTGGTGTTAGCCAAATTCCTAGATATTTCACTTTCTTTGTCACTTGTATTTCCATTGTTCCTTCTAATTCTATTTTCTGTTTTTCTGTTAAATTTTTGGTCATTAATTTAGTTTTTTTCTTATTTATTTTAAGTCCTGCTACTGCTCCAAAATTCTCCAGTTCTTTCATCAATTTTAGTCCCCTAACTATTAGTTCTTCAATAAAGAAGATCATATCGTCCACAAATGCTTGCAATTTAAATTCCTCTTTCTTAACCGTTAATCCCTTTATATCTGGATTTTGCCTAATTCGCGTTAATAATGTTTCTAATGATAATATGAAGAGCAGTGGGGAGAGTGGGCAGCCCTGTCTCACTCCTTTTTCTATCTTTATTGGGCGGGTGTGTTCCCCGTTTATTATTATATTAGCTTGTTGTGTGTCATAGATAGTTGTTATAATATTTTCAAATTTGGTACCCAGATTCAAATTATAAATTTTTTGAATTAAAAATTGCCAATTCAGATTATCAAAAGCTTTCTCTGCATCTAAAAACATGAGTGCTACTTGTCTCTCAGGGTGGGCTTCATAAAATTCTAGTACGTCTAATACTATTCTTAGATTATTCTTTATTTGCCTAGCTGGGAGGAATCCGTTTTGATCTTCATGTATATACAAGTTTAGCAGTCTTTTTAATCTGTTTGCTATAATAGAAGTAAAAATTTTATAATCAGTATTTAGAAGTGAAATCGGCCTATAATTGTTTATATATCTAGGATCTGTATCCTCCTTCAAGATCAACGAAATCAACGCCCCCCTCCATGAGTCCGGCATCCTGGCTGCTAGTAAAACGTCATTAAAAACTTCCAACATAAATGGTCCAATTTGTTCTACTATACCCTTATAAAGCTCCCCTGGGATTCCATCTGGGCCTGGAGTTTTGTTATTTTTCTGGTTATCTATTGCTGATTTCAATTCCGATTCAGTAATGTCTTTATTTAATAGTTCTGCCATTTCTTCCCCAATTACCTTATCTTTAACTTCATCTAAATAATTCCTTATTCTATCTTCACTAACCTCTTCTTTTTTGTATAAATCTTCAAAGTATTTATGAATGATTTCTTTTTCTGTTCTATTTCCTGGTATATATCTCCCTTGCTATCTATTAACTGATATATCATTCTCTTTTCTTTCTTTCTTTTAATTTATAAGATAGCCATCTTCCTGGCTTATTGGCATGTTCAAAATAGGTTTGTCTGGTCAAATTCAAATTTGTAATCATTTTCTCTTGTTCGATTAAATTCAATTTATGTTTAGCTATATTTATCTGATTTTGCAGTTTTGTATCTTTTGGAGTATTCTGTAGTAGAGTTTCTAGCTCCTTAATTCTTTGTTGTAGATTATTTTGCTGGGAATATTTTCTTTATTTCTCTTGGCATTATAAGAGATTGTTATACCTCTTATTACCGCCTTCATTGTATCCCATATATTTTGTTTTGTAGTTTCTCCATTATCGTTTTCTTTTATATAAAAAATTAATCCCTCCTTTAATTTATTGATGTATTCTTTCTCTTTTATTAATTGAGTGTTTAATGTCCACCTTTTCTTTGGTTTTGCCCTACCCTTCCATATTATCTGTATTGGGTTATGGTCTGCCCATTCATTGGGCAAAATTTCCACTTCTTTTATTTCATTTGCTATTTCCCCATTCATCCATGCCATATCTATCCGTGTCCATGTTTGGTGGGGTTTTGAATAGAATGTAAACTGTTTTATCTCAAGATGTAGTCTTCTCCATATATCTGTCAAATTAAACTCTTTCATCATTTCCCTGCAAATCTTAGGGAGCTCTCTTTTCCCCTTTTTATTTTTCCCGCCGTTGCTGTGGTCTTTTTGATATTCAACAATAGAATTGAAGTCCCCTATAATAAGGATGTTTTTTTGTTGCAATTCAACCATTTTTCCATATAGGTGTTTAAAAAACTCTTTTTGGTCCCCATTCGGGGCATAAATTACTACTAAAAGAATTGGGATGTCATTGATCCAGATCTGCAAAACCAGAGTCCTTCCTTCCGAATCCGACCATATTGACTCTGCTTTTAAATCCTCTTTTACATATACTGCAATTCCTTTCTTTTTACACTCGTCTGCTGGTGTGGTAAATAACTTTCCTAATTTTGGGCATTCTAAATATTTTTCATCTTTCTTCATTATGTGCGTTTCTTGTAGGTATATTATATCAGCCTTTTGTTTGATTAATTTAGTTAATATCCTTTTTCTTTTAATCGTTGAATTTAAACCGTTTATATTTATTGATAGTAATTTTTTTTCTTCTCCCATTTATTTAGTTCTGTTTCACTCTTTGGCGAGTAACAGCCCCTGTTTCTCTTTGTGTTTGTGCTTTTGTGGTTCCTTCTGTCGTTTGTTGCGAATGAGTGACCTCTTGGTTCCCTACAGATCCGGTTCTATTTTTGTGTCCACCGTATTCTTCTTGAGAATTTGTCTCCAATTCCTCCCTACTACCTTGCTCCTGTGGGCCCACCATCCGTTCATAAAAGTCCTGAGCTTTTTCCATGGTGTCTATTTTAATTTTCCTCTCTTTCCACGACACTAGCATCCCTTCTTTTATAAGCCATTTGAATGTAATTCTTTTTTGGTTTAAATAAGCTGCCAGAAATTTGTAATTGCGCCTTTGTTCCCTTACTCTTCTCGGAATCTGTTTAAGAATTATAATTTCTTTTTCTTTATAAGATATTGTTTTATCTCTAGAAATTTTATATATCATATCACGGATACATCTTCTGGTGAATCGTATGTGAACTTCCCTAGGGCATTTATGTCACCTTGCGTAGTTTGTATTGACCCGGTAAACTTCATCAAACTCTTTTTGGATATCATTTCTGTCCTTTTCCAAAAGACCGGACAGTATTTCTGCCATCAAGTATTCCAGGTCCTCCTCTTTTGATTCTGCCACATTTTGAAATCTTAAGTACATTGCCGCCTTGTCCATCTCTAGGAGGACCAATGAGTTGTCCATTTCTTTACTCATGTTTTTAAAATCTTCATCCACTCTTTCTAATTCCTTTTCCGTTCGGTCAGTTCTTTTTTCTACCTCTTTTATTCTAACTTCATTTTTCTCCAAGGCCTGTTGCAGTACTCCCACTTTATCCTCTACTTTAAAGATGTCTGCCTTCATTTCTGCCTTTAATTTTCCCATCTCTTCCTTCAGTTCATTAATATCTGCTCTTGTTTCCCTGTGGTTTTTAGTCATTGTTTCTTGCAGTTTTGCCAGTGAGTCCTGTAAAGTTAGAAACATTGCATGAATGCTGGCATTCGAGATGCTAGTTTGCTTCTCTATTGGTAGTGTTTCCTCTATTGTTTTCTGCGCCATGGGTGAAGTTGTTGCTAAAGTAGTTGTTATTGTGGGGTTGACCTTCCTGCCAGTTTTCAATGCTGTAGTAGTTGTAGAAGTCATTTCCTGTAAAATTTGTTTTTGTTGTTGTACAATGCTAAGTATATTGTTCCAAATAGGCATTCAGTGTTCTTAAATCTATTACTAGAAATAATCAAGGTCTATCAATCTACTAAATAACTGAATTCTTAACTAATTAATAAGATAAATCTGTATTTCACTGATTTAACTTAAATGTAAAGTAAGCTTAGTTACAGAAAATGTTGCATTCCTAAATATTCCTAGATATGTTCACACAATGCAATATATTAGACTACAGAACTCTAAAATTGTTAATTAATCAATACCCAATATTCTTGATATCTCCCCTATATTCCCACACAAAATATAGCAATCTTTGTTATTAATAACTTAACTAAATTAATTAATCCAATATTTAACAATCTGATATAATGTGATCTATCAAGAGAAAATCAAAGAAAAAGCATAAATCAACATAACATGATATCAACTAATAAGAAAGAAGGAAGAATATTTTAAGTAAATATATGCGCACAGAGGAAAGTAAAGAAAAGAAAGAGAAGCTCTAAAAATATAATTTTTAGTTTTCACTTTTCAATTTGGGAGCTTTCACTTTAAGGACACCAGAAATGGAAGGTGAAAAGCTGCTGAGTAACAGCTACGATTAAACAGCGTACTCCCTCATTCAAAGGCTTCCAATTTTTTCAATTGCCCTGATTTCCTTCAAGAGGTGGGGAAAAAAGTGTCTCCTCCAGTGGAGCAATATCCTCAAGTTTCCAGGGATTGTTTGAATAAATTGTGTCCTTTTAGTTAAGTTTGATACTTTGATACTTTGTTGCAGCCACCTCAGCGTTCTAAAATGCTGCCTATGACACCGCTCTGTCTTTTTTCCCTTCCTCGATCAGCTTCGTTCTGCTTTCTGGCTCTGGTTGTAAAAGGATCTGCTCACATGCAAATGGTAACTAGATCTTTTCAGTCACTTCGTAATGCTGAATTCCTCTTTAAATCTTTGTTATTCCACCTCTCTTCTGTCTGCTGAGCCCCTTCACTTTCACTTGCAAATTTGCTTTTGGCCGCTTTCTCTTAGGGCTCCCCACAGTATATCACAGCCTAAAGTCAATCTGTGATCTTCCGAATTTCTTCTCAGCCACTAACTTTAATCATCACTCACTTTCCCAATGAACTTGCAAACTGTCACTCACTCTTTCCTTCACATCGGTGGCAGTCAGGACTTCAGAGCCTCCATTAACATGGGGCTATTCTTGATCGTTGGGCTCTGGAGGGTTTCTCTTCGTTGCAGGGGGGGTTGCCTTCCCCACCTTACGATCCGAGTTTCCCCCACACTGGCACGGGTCTCTCCAGGACTCGAGCACCCTGAAAGATCGCACTGAACTCAAGAAAAGGTTAGCTGAAACCGCAGGGATTTCTGCCCCTCTGCTCGTCCTTGCCACCGGAAGTCTAAACACCGTGCTTTTTATCCATTAATTCTTTACCCCTATTTACTATACTCGTACAAATATCATATTCCAACATTGTATTTACACCTATGAAGTGACCCTCCACCCCTTCCAAGATCGTTAGTTCAGCAGGCAGCAACCAAATCACTTTGTCTACAACCGCCCGCAGGCTGTAACAGCTCAGCGTGTGATGTCAGCAAGGCTCGTTATCTCAGTGGAACAGTCGAAGCCCCAGGTTGGGTGGTTAACAGCACTTTCCCCCTCGATAGCATAGTCTGACATGGCACAACTCTACAAAAAGAAATGCTGGCATTTATATCTACTTACCAAAATTAATGAGTTCACTAAATCAGCAAGGATTTCATTCCAAGATGTTAGGTTTTGGATTCAACATATAGACAACTATTTACATTCAGTGAGAAAAACTTTTCAACCATTTTTTGATCATGAATAATTGCAGAGGATATAATAGATACTATAGGAGTTGTCCCAAAAGTGCTTTTTCAAGAGACAACTGGACTTTCTGGTTTGTCTTTGAATATGTTTCACTTCTCATTCAAGAAGCTTCTTAAGTTCTGACTGGATGGTGGGAATGGAAGGATTTGCATTCAGCTGGATGTTTGCATTCTTTTAGCAGGTTGTTAAGGTCACCTGGAAGTTTATCTGTGTCATCAGTGTCACCCAAGAGGTGCGAGGGTGCGTGGAGCCTTCTTGGAACTGTTGAAAGGATTGTGTTGTAGGTTAAAGATACTGTAGATGATGTCATATCCCTTGTTCACTGTTGAGAGAGGGCTGTTCAATTTTGACATAGATGACCTCTTTAACCCTTTTTCTAACCAGCAGTCTTCTCTGTCCAAAATGTGGATTTGGGGCGATGCAACATCATTTATCTCCAATCTACAACCCAGTCCTTTAAACAGTTCCAAGAAGGCTCCACACCCATTTGCATCACTAAGGTAACCCTGAGGACACAGATAAACCTCCAGATGACCTTAATGACTTGCTAAAAGAATGCAAATAGAATACAATAGAATTCTTTATTGGCCAAGTGTGATTGGATATACAAGGAATTTGTCTTCGGTGCATAAGCTCTCAGCGTACATAAAAAAATACATTCATTCAAGAATCATAAGATACAACACTTAGCGATAGTCATGGGATACTAAATAACAATAAAATCATACTAGGAAACTAAATAAAACAATATACAAGATGTAGACACAAGAGAGTCTTCAGGCTTCCACCACAGTCATAACCAGTGGAAAAAACACCCCAGAAAAAAATAAAGGAAAAAAATGTTAGTCTACAGCCAAGCCTGCATAGAGTGCACTGAAGTTCAGCTGTTCCACTCTCTGGTTATATTATTTTATTTATTTTATTTTATTTATTTGTCAATTGTTTACGAGATAAGTAAAAGTGTATACATAATTATGAATACATGAAATGAGTACATATAAGAAAAATAAAAGAAAAATAAAAGAAACAATAGGACAGGGACGGTAAGCACGTTGGTGCACTTATGCACGACCCCTGCAGACCTCTTAGGAAAGGGGTGAGGTCAATAGTAGACAGTCTAAGGTTAAAGGTTTTGGGGTTTGGGGAAGAAACTACAGAGTCGGGTAGAGTATTCCAGACATTGACCACTCTGTTGCTAAAGTCGTATTTCCTGCAGTCAAGCTTGGTGCGGTTAACCTTGAGTTTGTATCTGTTGTGTGCTCTTGTGTTGTTATGGTTGAAGCTGAAGTATTCATTGACAGGTAGGACATTGCAATGTATGATTTTATATACCATGCTTAAATCAGACCGAAGACGGCGTAATTCAAGGTTTTCTAGTTCTAGAATTTCAAGTCTGGTGGCATAAGGTATTCTACAACGAGTAGAGGAGTGGAGAACTCTTCTTGTGAAATATTTCTGGACTTTCTCAATTGTGCTAATATCAGATACGTAATGTGGGTTCCAGACTGATGAGCTGTATTCGAGTATTGGTCTAGCAAATGTTTTGTATGCTCTAGTTAGTAGTGTGATATTACCAGAGAAAAAAGCTACGTAAGATTAGGTTAACAACTCTTAATGCCTTTTTGGCTATGCAGTTGCAGTGGGCACTAGCACTTAGATCATTAGAGGTGAGTATTCCAAGGTCCTTTATAGAGCTTGGATCATCAACAAGATCTTGACTATTCAGCTTGTATTTTATTTTCGGATTTTTTTTGCCAATATGTAAGACAGAGCATTTATTTGTTGAGATTTGAAGTTGCCATTTGTTTGACCATTCTGATACACAGTCAAGATCTTCTTGAAGGGTAGCAGTATTGTCTGTGGTATTGAACAGCTTTACATCGTCAGCGAAAAGAACGCAGTTGCTCTTAATATGATCACAGAGGTCATTTATGTAGAGTATGAAGAGAGTTGGTCCTAGAACACTGCCTTGGGGGACACCACTATTGACAGGTACAGAATTTGATAGGACACTCCCAATTTTGACCATTTGTTGTCTGTTTGACAGGAATGCTTCTATCCAGTTATGCAGTTGTCCAGAGATACCATAGGATTTTATTTTTAGTAGTAGTTTGTCATGTACTACTGAATCAAAGGCTTTACAGAAGTCTATGTAGATTGCATCTATTGTTTTGCCCTGATCAAGTTGTGTAGTCCATATGTTTTTGCAGTGTAAGAGTTGCAGATTACAGGATAGTTTTTTTCTGAAACCAAATTGTTTATTGGAGAGTAGGTTGTTTGTCTCTAAGTGGAGGATGATGGATTGGTTAATAATTGATTCCATGACTTTACAGGTGACGCAGCATAAGGAGATTGGTCTGTAATTTTCAACTAGGCAAAGGTCTCCTTTTTGAAGATGGGGATGACTGTGGCTTGTGACCATAGGTTAGGCAAGGAACTGGTCCTGAAAGATTTTTCAAAGATTATGCTTAGAGGTTTGGCTATGGCAGTGGATAACTTTTTTAAGAAATAGGCACATATTCCATCCGGTCCAATAGATAGGGATGGTTTTAGATTGCGTAGTGCTTTTTTCAACATTGTCTTCTGTAAAATCGATATGTATTAGATCACTGTAGTTATCTGTGCTTCAGCTAGGAAATGCTGGGCATGATCCATTGCTGTTTACAAATACTGAGCCAAAAAATGTGTTAAAGATGTTGGCTTTAATGGTGTGCGTCGTTGCAGTCTTTACCATTAGGTCCTATCAGGGTGGGATGGACCTTGAATCTTTTAGTTTGTTGTTTACAAAATTGTAAAAAGCATTGGTAGAATTGGTGCTTAGAAGGTTTTCCTCTTGTTTAATGTGATAATTGGTGCATTCGGTCTTTATTTGGTGGCATAAATTTTTGTATCGGCTTTTGAAATTGGCAACGTGACCAGATTTGTTTTTCTGCCAGAGTAATCTCTTTTTGGATTGAAGTTTCCTTATAGTTATGGGCAATCTGTTTTTGTTTTTTTTTTTTGTTTTGGGAGTAGTTGTTGGTACATATAGTTTGATGACTCTTTTGACTTCAAGTAAAAATATGTTGTAATGGTCTTCAACAGTATTGCATCCAGTGAATAGAGATTGCCAATCAAGAGATGAGAGATCGTTGTTTATAAGATCATAGTTGCCTTTTTTGAAGTTATAATTGGGGACTACATCATTGTGATTTTTGTGTGGACGTATGTTGATACAAAAGTCAATCATATTGTGGTCACTGCTGGAAAAGGGTTCTTTAGTTTGTATTCTGTAAATTAAATTCAAACTATTGCAGAAGATGAGATCGAGGCAGTTGTTTAGTCTAGTGTTGTTGGATACTAGCTGTTCCAGTCCCAGATTTGTAACAGCATTGTAAAAGGTTGCATGTATGGTTTCAGTTGTACATTCATTTAGGGTCCAGTCAATATGAGGCAGATTGAAATCACCAAGAAAGATAAAAGGGTATGGGCAGGATGCTGCCCATGTTAGTAGTGTATTTAGCTTGTTTACATGTTCGATGTCATAATCAGGTGCTCTGTAACATAGTAAAAATTGAATTGTGATATTTAAGGATAGTTCACAGATAATGGTCTCAGGAAGAGCAAGGTCCTGGGTAACTTGGATATTTTTTAGATGTAAGGACTTTTTGTAGAAGATAGCAACACCACCTCCTCTACGAATTTCACCATCTGATCGGTAAACATGATAGTCTCTTACTGTGGTAATGGAGTCGGGAGAGATGCATTGAGCCATGTTTCACAGACAAATATAATGTCGAATTTAGCCATATTTAGTAGGAGGAAAAATTCAGGTATTTTATTTACAAGGCTTCTTGCATTGAGTAGCTTGCATTTAAGGCCAGCAGTAGTTGGAGTTGAGGTAGTTAGGGGCGTGCGTGCCTAGTCTTGGGTGATGGTGGATTGGTTGAGGTAGGGTTGTGGTTGAAGGTTAAAGCTGAGTTGCGGGATGTGTGACTTACTTTTGATACAGTCAGCATGGTAGTCAATGTACAGGTCCTTCTCTCCATTGTCTAGACGTTTTTTGAGTTCAGTGCGGAGTACACGGGAGCGGGCATGTTGCTGTATGGTTAGGTCAGGGCGACAACGGAGGTTCTTATGGTTGGTGTTGGTTTTGGCGAGTGAATTTATAGTGTAAATGAATTTGCGTTTGCTTGATTCATTTTTGCAAATGACCCTGCAGAAGCATGGGGTCACAGAGCCGTCACTGTTTTTGAGCTCTCGCCAATGCGGAAATGTCAAGTATTTCATCAGGGGAGATGGTTGATGCTTGATAATCACTGATGATGTTTCGGACAGTTGTGATGTCATCATTATCATTGATGCCCTCTAGACCAAATAAGATGGCGTTTGAACGTTTCCGTTCACGCTCAACAGCCCCTCTGATGAGGATTGGGATATCAATATTTGTCTGGGTTATGTTTTTTTGTGGATTGGGTTGTGGATTGGGTTGTGGTTGTTGAGTAGAGATGTGGTTTGTAGCTATTTTTTTTTGAGGTTGGATAATCTTTCTTTTAAGGCATCCAGGGATGCTACTTTGGTGTCAAGGGATGTTAATCGTGTTTCAATGGTATCGACTCTTTCCAACAGATCTAGTATGGGTCTGCATGAATTGCAGAGAAATGGAAACTCATTGGAGCAAGATCACAACTCACCAGCTCAAATCCCCCAGCAACTAAGACTAACCTGAGCACAACCAAGCCCCCACCTGAACAGAACACGCCTCCAACCAATCAGAACACGGCTAACCCCCCAACCAATCAGAACACAGCCAAGCCCCCACCCAATCAAGTCCCACCCCCACTGGCAGTTAAAAGGAGGAAGCAGCTGCAATCTCACATTACTCTGAGAAGCACAGAGCCGGAGACAGAAGCCTGAAGATGATGAATGAGACTTCATCAAAACGTTGCCTAGATACTTGAATCTTACGCAGGAGAAAACCCAAACAACCAAAGATCTATATATATATAGATGTGGATCTTTGGTTGTTGGTTTTCTCCGCGATTCAAATATCAGGCACGCTTTCGATGAAGTCTCATTCATCATCTTCAGGCTTCTGTCTCGGCTCTGTGCTTTCAGAGTAATGTGAGATTGCAGCTGCTTCCTCCTTTAACTGCCAGTGGGGTGGACTTGATTGGGTGGGGCTTGCTGTGTTCTGATTGGGTGGTGTGTTCTCATTGGTAGGGGTTTGGTTGTGTTCTGATTGGTTGGGGGTTAGCCGTGTTCTGATTGGTTGGAGGCTAACCCCGGCTAACCCCCCAACCAATCAGAACACAACCAAACCCCCTACCAATGAGAACACACCCCCACCCAATCAGAACACAGCCAAGCCCCCACCCAATCAAGTCCCACCCCACTGGCAGTTAAAGGAGGAAGCAGCTGCAATCTCACATTACTCTGAAAAGCACAGAGCCGGAGACAGAAGCCTGAAGATGATGAATGAGACTTCATCGAAACGTTGCCTTGATACTTGAATCTTACGCGGGAGAAACCCGAACAACCAAAGATCCACATATAAATACCAGGAGAACCTCAGAAAACAAATATATATATATATATATATATATATATATATATATATATATATATATATATATATATATATATATATATATATATTCATTGCATGGGATAAAATTGAATATCCAAAATCTAACCATTATATCGAATTGTTTGAACCTTTTTTGGGTAAATATCTCCCTGAGATGTTTTGGAAGTTGTAATTTTAAATATTTGCCCATTTGGAAAGTGCATTTATATTTGCTCAGCCATTTCAGGCTACCAGCCTTACTAGGTGTGGCTATTCTTTGGGTAACTTTTTTGTTGTTGTTCTGTTATACAGGGGATAATATACCTAGATTTCAGTAAGGCATTTGACAAAGTTGACCACAATCTACTTCTTAGAAATTTAAAAAAAGTGGTATAGAGAGTACCATTACCAAATGGATTTGCAACTGGTTGATAAATCATATTCAATGTGTAGTTCTTAAAGGAATTACATCCACGTGGTGGGAGATGGGCAGTGGGGTAGCCCAAGATATCATTTTAGGCCTAGTATTCTTCAATATCTTCATAATTTATTTAGATGAGGAAATAGAAGGAAACACTAATTTGCAGGCAACATTAAGATGGCAGGAATAGCTAAA
This sequence comes from Pseudonaja textilis, assembly GCF_049901715.1. Lineage (NCBI taxonomy): Eukaryota > Metazoa > Chordata > Lepidosauria > Squamata > Elapidae > Pseudonaja > Pseudonaja textilis. Next base: position 120,660,639 of record NC_142008.1, on the reverse strand, counting down.
TCCTACAAGACTTGAGCATTGGCACCTATAAAACAAAATGAAATTCAATGTGGATAAAATAAGATTTATTTATTTATTTGTTTGTTTGTTTGTTTGGTTGGTTGGTTGGTTGATTGATTGATTGGTGCTTGGTTGGTTGGTTGGTTGGTTTGTCAATTGCTTACAAGATAATAGGTATCAGTAAAAACATAGTTATGAATACACGGATACATATAAGAAAAAAAATAAAACAATAGGACAGGGATGGTAGGCGCATTGGTACGCAAACTGAGTGGAACTTGGCTCAATAGAAGTAACTTGGAGTGGGATTTTGGAGTCTTAGTGGACAATCACTTAAATATGAGCCAACACTGGGCAGCAGCAGCAGGATTTGGGTACATCTAGTGTAGTGAAAAGAAGGATTAGGAGAGATGTGATAGCAGTCCAATACTTGATGGGCTACCGCAAAGATGAGGAGGTGTATTTTCCAAAACAAGAAGCAATGGATGCAAACTAACAAAGGAGAGAAGCAACCTAGAACTTAAGAAAAATTTCCCAATGGTGAGCACAATCAATCAGTGGAATAGCTTGCATTCAGAAGTTATGGTTGCTCCATCATTGGAGGCTTTCAGAAAGAGACAGGACAGCCATTTGTATGAAATAGTATAGAGTTTCCTGCTCAAGCAAGGAGTTGGACTAGAAGACCTCCAAGGTACCTTCCAACTTTATTCTATCTTATTTTATGTCTTCCTGCTGAAATTTGGGGATTTGGAGTGAAAATAGGATCCACTTAGTTCTGTTCTTCTTCTAGGGGCAAGCCAGGTCTTTCATTAATTATATTGTTAAATCCCAGAATTTCATTTTCCAGGTCACTATACCCCCACCCCAATTCATATACTCCCTACAAGAAGGACTCTTGAGATGCTATTAGATAAATAATGTATTGTCCAATTATTTATGTATTTCACAGAGCTAACAACAGGACACCCCAGGGATTTTGATTAGCCTTGTGGCCTTTACCTCCCATTGCTTGTTGTAGCTACAACCAGTAGAATGCCACAAAGAAAGCTACACTAACAAGGTCCTTAATTGGGAAGGACTCATGAAAACAACCCCTGATCTGCTTGATCTTTCTCTATCAGCACATTCACGATGAGATCTAGGAATCAGAACATCACGACACAAGTGACCGAGTTCATCCTAATCAGTTTCTGGCTTTCTAGGCCAACAGAACTTCTTCTTTTTGCAGTGTTTTTTGTTGTATTTTTTGTTACCATTGCTAGAAACCTCACCATCCTCACCCTGGTATGCATGGACCAACGCCTCCAGACCCCCATGTACTTCTTCCTCTGCAAACTCTCTTGTTTGGAGGTCTTTATCCTGACTATCGTCCCCAAGATTGTGGTGATTCTGTTTTCCTCATGCAAATCTATCTCTTTCTGGGCATGCATCATTCAATGCTATTCTTATTTCTTCTTCGGTACCTGTGAAATTGTCATCATTGCAGTAATGGCCTTTGACCGCTACATTGCTATCTGCCATCCACTGCGCTACATCATCATCATGAATGGACGGGTCTGTGTGAACCTCGTGTTGGGCTGCTGGATTGCTTCTTTCATTAGTAGCATTGGCCCTATTATTCTCCTGGGCCAACTGTCCTTCTGCAGCTCTAATGTTATCGATCATTTCTTCTGTGACTATGCTTCACTGATAAAGCTTTCTTGCAATGATGCTGATACTCTCCTGTGTTGTAATGACGAGGCAGTCGAGTTGTTTGATCATGAACAACTGAATCATGATGATCTTTAGTATAGTCTAGTCTTGCATTTATACACATGTTTAGTTATCCTCCATCATTGGTTAACTTTGGTTACTGCTTAACTTTCGTTACTGTTTAGCATAGTAATTAATACAATTAATTATCTCTAGTTAAAGTCTAACATATGTTTACTTCCTCTCTCTAATCCTCCTTTAGATTAGTGACTTTGTTTACCTGATTTGCATTTGCTTGGAAACATTCTTTACCTGAGGTTTGCCATCTGAGATTGGAACATTTCTGCAATTACAACTCTACATATCCTCGTTTTTTATTTTAAATTGAAGATTCAAAGATTTATGAATGTATCGCAATTGTAGAGGATTAAGAGAGGGGGAAGCAGGATGAAACAATGCGAATAAATTTGGAATACATTAAATAAAACAACAGGTTGCAATTAGTACAATAATAATAATTATTAATAATAAAAGAAAAACTGTCTGAGCCAAGACCAATCAGGGAGCCAATTGGTTAGCCACTCAAAAGGTGAGTAATGAGCATGGATATTATTTTGAATGTATGATTGTAAGTTGGCAAGCTCATCCTCAATAGTTTTATTCAAAGAATGAAAAATTCTGAGGATGAACATTAGTAGCATATTTATCAAAAAAGAACCACATATTAGGATCCTTAAGCTGCCAACCAGCGTATATCGATCCTATATTAGATTGATCAGAGTTATTAAAAATAGGAAAATTGTCAGGATACATATCAAGAGCTATATGAATTCAATGCAAAGAAGAATTAAAGGTACCTGACAACCAATAGTAGTCAGAACAATAACTAATTCCCTAGATTTTTTTAATATGTGCTGAGCAGCATCATAATCAGACCAATTATGAAGCCAAGTGTGTTTAGCATGACAACAGAAACACAGACCCCATGTAAATTGACTGACTTTCAAGTAATGCCAATGGACAGAATTCAATTGCATATGGGGGTTAGAAAATAGCCAGGAGTGTGAAATAGATTGTAGTTGTGAGACAATAAATGTAGAAGACATGATCAAGTTAGGGGTAAAAGGAATTTGACCAAATGCCATTGGGGGCTCATAGTATAAAGTAATATTTGTGCCATGGGTCATAAACATGTATTGGGCATGACAAACCCACAAATTAGAGTTAAGACAAACCACAGAAATGTCATTTTGAGCAGAAACACCATTAACCATAAACAAGAAAATACAAAGCAAAATGGTAACAGAGTTAGCAGTAATAATAGCAAAAACAGCAGCAACAAGATTTTCAGGAGTCTGAGGTAATGAGGCCTGTTGCAGTTGTTGTTGAGCTTGATATGTAGTAGATTTGACCTGGCCCCAAGTGATGGGTTGTGGGTGCGTTGACCTTGGAAGACGGACTTCTGTGTTTAGATGAAGATTGAAATCCAGAATCAGGTTGTGAAGGCCCTGATGCCATGCCATGATATAGACAAACACAGCGAGCTGGAACCCACACTGCTTGTCCAGTAGAAGGATCTTCCATGGCAGCATAACCGCGACCCCAGATGATCAGGGCCTTTCCAGGTTGGATCTGGAGCTTGGCGATACTTTACCAAAGGCCTTGCTAAAGATTCAGTAGTTCAAAAATGCAAATTAACAGGTGAGTCTGCAAGAGAATCTAAAAAGGTTAAATAATTCCAAGTATATAATGCTACAGCAATGAGATTTTGAATCTTTTGCAGATGGTAAGGGCCAGACACAGTTTGTAATTGTTTCTGAAGCAATGCCTTAAAAGTACAATGAGCTCGCTCAACTATAGCTTGACCCCGAGAGTTGTAAGGAATTCCGTGCACTAAAGTAATATTCCATTTCTGACAAAACGTTTGAAATTCCTTACTAATATAAGCGGGGCCATTGTCAGTTTTGTCAGTTGCTGACAAGCTGGACAAGCACGGACAATATCCCAGGGTTGAGATAATTACATTTTAAATTGCTTTGTAACAAATTCTTATCCAGAGAGAGAGCACAGTAAGAATAGGGAAGAGATTGCATAGCTAAATACACATATTGAGTATCAACAATCAAGTTAATAGGTTGGTCATTGAACAATCGTAAAGCCAAAATCACAGCAGCCAGCTCAGCATGTTGAGCTGAAGTCTGTGTGGCAGTAAATTTAGAATACCATTGTTGTTGAATCTGCCAGACAACCACACCCCTTGTAGGTGATCCATCAGTAAAGACTGTAAGAGATTTAGAAATAGGATTTCACACAAAAATGGAAGAAAAGGCCGGATTTAAAGTAGTAGTAACCACTCTAGGATCCTTGGGTAAAGAATACAACAAGTTTCCCACATATTGAGAAAATGCTATCTGATATGATTCTGAAATCATATAACAAAAACAGGAGTATTCCAAAGACTAGTAGAAGGTTCTATATGACCAGCAGCCAATTGTTCTTGAACCAATTGTTGTAAAGCAGCGAGTTTTTCCCTTGATAATGGCCATTGTTCCACTCAAACTGGTGTAGAACAGAGCCATTTAAGAGGAAGAGCCATTATTAAGAATCAAATGGGCATTAAGAAGAGAAAGGATATCATGGCCCCAAATATTAGTATGAATATCTAGAATGTATGGTTGTAGGAAAAAGGACTTACCAGCAGATGTTGTAACATTAATTTCTTGAACACTCTGCCAAGCAGCTGTAGAACCTCCTATTCCCCACAATGAAGAAACTGTCATTTTTGGCCACTGTACTGGCCACTGTAAAGAGGAGATGACAGTAACATCGCCTCCAGTATCCAATAACCCTTGAAATGGTTGTTTATTAAGGAAGAGCATTAACAAAGGATGAGAGGAGTTCAGCTGATGAAATAAGCCTAGAGATAAAGAAGTTGATCCAAATCCTGCATCCACACGATTACCTATACCAGGAGATGGATTTTAATATGGAAGAAGAAGCAATTGAGAAACAGAAGAATTACAAGGAAGAACTTGAGGAAGATTCACCCAAATCTGAATCGTGAGGATACCAGTGTAATCTGAATCTATTACCCCAGGCACAACAAAACAGCCCTTCTTGTGTGCAGAAGAATGAGGCAAAATTAAGCCAACTAATCCTGAAGGAAGAAAACCTTTAAATTGAGATGGAACTATTTTAACTTCCATGGGAAATTTAAACTCAATTTCCTCTTGAGTGATTAAATCGATCCCAGCGCTACCGGCTGTGGCTGTGGGGGAGTGGGGGAGTGAGAGAGACTGCTGGAGGAGTCAAGTAGTATTTGCTTCCAATCTTCAGGGATCATTGGATAACCATTTTTTTATTCCTTCTACAAGTCCTCTTGTAAAATTTCCACTAATCTCATAGTCTGTAACTGCCTTTTTAAACTCTCTTAAGATCTGATAAGGCAGACCCTCCCATTCTGCTCCTTGCAGTCCAAGCTGTGGCCCCTGACCAGGATGATATTGTACTGGACAAACGGTAATTCTGCAAGTTCTGTTCCTGAGACAGAGGCATCCCTTTTACAAGTTTCAACTATTTTCTGAAAAGCAGACTGAACAATAGAGTCAGGAGGCTTTTGCCCTGTTTCTGCAGGAGCTGAAGGTGAAGAAGGGGGACAAATGACAGCATTAGTATAATGTGAAGGTGGAGGTGTTAAAAGAGAAAGTTCATTGTGACCATATTTTTCAATTGCATGCCTACATAAATGCCACACCTGCAAAACTTCTGTTTTTGCTCGAGGTTCAGTATGCAATGTTTTCCTTATACGTTCCCAATCAGTTAATATTAAAGACCCCTTTTCTGGGTACCATAGGCACTGAGCTGCAATCTCCTGGACCAGCCTTAAGAGATTTCTCTGTGGTACCTCAGTATTATTTTTCTTCAACAAATAGCCTAATTCATCTACATGCTTCCTTTGTTCCTCTGAAAACGAAGACCCCATACTTACAGAAACCAAAAGGTTGAAGAAACCACAAAGGGTTGAAGGTGCACCAAATCCTTGCCGGATGAAGTAAGAGGGTCCCTGTTCATGCGCCACTTGTAGTGACGAGGCAGTCGAGTTGTTTGATCATGAACAACTGAATCATGATGATCTTTAGTGGAGTCTAGTCTTGCATTTATACACATTTTTAGTTATCCTCCATCATTGGTTAACTTTGGTTACTGCTTAAATTTCATTACTGTTTAGCACAGTAATTAATACAATTAATTATCTCTAGTTAAAGTCTAACTTATGTTTACTTCCTCTCTCTAATCCTCCTTTAGATTAGTGACTTTGTTTACTTGATTTGTATTTGTTTGGAAACATTCTTTACCTGAGGTTTGCCATCCGAGATTGGAACATTCCTGCAATTACAACTCTACACTCCTGACTCTGGAATCTGGCCTCGGTACTCTAATGTTACTCAGCTCTTTGTGTGTAACTGTTGTCTCTTACCTCTACATAATTGTGACAGTCTTGAGCATGAAAACCAAGGGCAGTTGTAGGAAGACTTTTTCAACCTGTGCTTCTCATTTCACAGCTGCTTCCATCTTCTATGTCAGTACCATTTTCATGTACTCTTTGCCCAGCAAAGGCTGGTCTCGGGATGCACAGTAAGCTGTTGCAGTTCTTACTGCTGTGGTCACCCCATTATTGAACCCTTTTATTTACACTATGAGGAATGAGAAAGTCAAGGATGCTTTCCGAGACAGTTTGCAGAGGCACAAACGTATTTTGTGAGAAAGAATCATTGGAAGCACTTCACCAACCTTGCTGATCTCAAATAAATGTAAACAGACTTAGATTTTATTAATACATGGATGAGAGGACCATCATCTACTGCTCCAATCTAGAATGGGATCTCAATAATACAATTCCAGTAGAACACAGTGAAAAGAGGATTTCTGTGCTGTTGTCAGTGAGACAGCTTCAACACGAACATGAGTATATTAGAAGTTAAACTTTGTGAAATGTATTTTTTATCATTTTTTTCCAGTTGATAGATTGTTCAGGGCTGAAACGAAACCTAAACAGAGTTGTTCATATGTGGATGAGAGAACTATCACCTACTTTCTAGACTCAAGCTTCTTCCCATTTTTACACTCTAGAAGAACACAATAAAAAGATAATGGATTGTCATGGCTTTACTTCACTTTAATGTTGTGAAATTGTTGCATTTATTTTTTTTAATCCTAATCACGATCTTGACTGAAGACTAGCACTGAAATTCTCTTTTATTGTTTCTAGAGTTCTTATTTATTTATTTGTTTCTTTGTTTGTCAATCACTTACAAGATAATAGGTATAAATATATACATAGTTATGAATACATGAAATGAATACATATAAGAAAAATAAAAAAGAAACAATAGGACAGGGATGGTAGGCACGTTGATGCGCTTATGCATGCCCACTGCAGACCTCTTAGGAAAGGGGTGAGGTCAATAGGAGACAGTCTAAGGTTAAAGTTTTGGGGGTTTGGAGAAGAAACCACAGAGTCAGGTAGAGTATTCCAGACATTGACCACTCAGTTGCTGAAGTCGTATTTCCTGCAATCAAGTTTGGTGCGGTTTACCTTGAGTCTGTATCTATTGTGTGTTCTTGTATTGTTATGGTTGAAGCTGAAGTATTCAATGACAGGTAGGACATTGCAATGTATGGGAAGTTCTTGTTTGACTGTTCCTTATATCTTGTCATTTCTTGTTTCATCTTTCACTCTCTGGTTTTTATTTTATTTTAATTTCTAAATTTCTATTAAAGGAATGTAACTGGTGACATTATTTCAAATGCATGTGTTTGGATACACATCTCTCCATCTCTCTCTCTCTCTCTTTCTCACACACTCTCTCTCTGTGTTTCTCTATTTCTGTCTGTCTCTGTCTCTGTGTCTCTGTCTCTGTCTCTTTGTATCTCTCCCTCTCTTTGTGTCTCTCTCTTTGTGTCTCTGTCTCTCTTTCTCTCTGTGTGTCTCTCTGCCTCTGCCTCTCTCTCTCTCTCTCTCTCTCTCTCTCTGTGTGTGTGTGTCTGTCTGTCTCTCTCTCTCCCCATTAATGCAAAATTGTCACCTCAGTCTTTTGATAGATGTCCCTTTGTGTCACACTACCAATGCTGTTTAAGAAATTTAAATGGAAAAAAGTTGATACGGATTTTATGAATGCATTTGCCAATTGTATTTTAGATGTGTGACAGATACTTTCAAATGAGTAATAGAAGAGAAATAAGAGTAAAAAATCATTATGGATATTTAGAGATTGATGAATATGGAAGCTGGGAGGAAACAAGTGAGATGTTGCTTCTCTCCTTGATTAGCTTCTACCCATCATCCTGCCTTCAGATGCTTTGGAGAAAAGATTGAACCTCTTCTTTGTGGCAGCCCTTGAGATATTGGAATACTACTACCATGTCATCTCTAGTTCTTCTTTTCATTAAATGAGACTGTTAGTGTTTGGGGATAAACCCCCTAGCAGAGTGTGCAGCAGCAGTCAAGCCAGGCAGCCAAATGAGAGAGAGGCTGGGCCCAGGAGTATACACACACTTGAGACAAGTACACTGTTTGTGGTTTAAATAGGTATTTAATTCATACAGAGATTAAGAATAGTCATTCAGTCCATATATCAGTATCTAGTTTATCAATCCAGTTATCAAGGTCCTTTAAACAGTAAATACAATGTCTTTATCTGCTTTTAATCTTCTTCTTAAGATACCTTTCTCTCAAGTACTAACGCTGAATCCACAGCTCACCAGTAAACAGTCCTTGTGTTCAGTTGAAATGGTATCTGGCACAGTAGCCTCCAAAAGTAAGCAGATAGACCAACACAGTAGACAGCAGACCTGGAACAGTAACCAGGTGCATCCAGAAGCCGGACTCAGACAGTTGCATCCAGAAGCCAGACTCAGACAGTTGCATCCAGAAGCCGGGGCTCATACAGTTGCATCCAGAAGCCGGACTATTACGTTTCCCCTCCTACCTATATGGCTGCCTGCAACCGCACCCACAATGACATTGCAGTTTCTTGTGCTTAAAGCTACAAGACACTTTATCCTAGGTTTACATATATTTATTCAACCCAAACCTGGTTGGTGTATCCATATACCCAACAGAGACATATTTATATATAATAAAATTCTTTATTGCCCAACTGTGATTGGACACACAAGGACTACAGGGGTGGGATTCAAATTTTTTAACAACTGGTTCTGTGGGTGTGGCTTAGTTGGTGGGCATGGATTGGTGGTCAGGTGACTGGGTGGACATGCCTTTATGGTCATGTTACTGGCTGGCCATGGCCAACTCAACATCACTCACACTGAGGCACACATCTCCTTGCCTGGCCTCTCATGACTGTGGGGATGTTGCAATAGTTGTAAGTGTGAAAAATGGTCATAAGTCACTTTTTTCAATGGTCACTCCACATAAGCAAAGTACCAGCAAAGGAGGGGGGAAAAGCTCCAGAGAAGTTCCAGAGACAGGAAGTCTAGTCCTGCCAAGAACATAATAGGGTTTATCAGGATATTTAGTATGAAATGTCTTGGTAAGCTTAGGAGCTCTAACATCCTTCTCATTCACCCATTCAGACTGGGAAGGAAGAAAATGTTTCCAAACAATCAAATATTGGAGTCGACCCCTTTGTTTTCGAGAATCCAAAATTTCTTTAACTTCAAAATGTTGTTCACCTTCAATTAGCAATGACACAGTGGGACCAACTTGAGTTGGTCCCAAGTGGGAAGTATGTTCAGGTTTTAATAAACTAACATGGAACACAGGGTGGATTCGTCAGAGGGTTTTAGGTAATTTCAGTTGGTCTGCCAAAGGGTTTACAATTCGTTCAACTGAGAAAGGTCTGACATACTTAGGTCAAAACTTTTTTGACTTTTGTGTGGTCTACAAATATCTGGTGGATAAAAAGACCTGGTCACCAACTTGATATGGTTTTTGTTGACTTCTCTTTTTATCTGCAAATTTTTTATGAGCTTGATGAGCATCATCTAATGCTTTACGGGTAACTGGTCAGGTAAGCTGGAGCTGTGTTATCCATTCATCTAATGACTGAATGTTAGGTTTCTCCTGTGGAAGCTCGGGTATGGTACAAAGTCTTGTCCCTAAGCCACTTTAAATGGAGTAAACCCAGTACTACTATGTACCAAATTGTTATATGCCACCTCAGCGAATGGCAATAAATCAGCCCAATTATCTTGCTGATAATTTATATAACATCAAAGATATTGTTCCAATACCAAGTTAGTTCTCTCACAAGTCCCATTGGTTTGTGGGTGGTGGGCAGAGCTTAAACTCTGGGCAGAGCTCAATAACTTCAGGAACTCCATCCAAAAGTTTGAGGTAAACTGGACACCCCTGTCTGAGATTATGCATTCAGGAACCCCATGTAACCTGTAGATATGTAAAATAAACAGTTTAGTCAATGTTTTCACAGATGGGATTTTTGGACAATGTATGAAATGTACCTGTTTGGAAAACAAATTGATTACTACCCAAATAACTGTATTCCCCCCACTTTCAGGTAATTCCACTATAAAATCCATAGAAATTTCCTTCCATGGAGCAGTCGGTCTAGCCACATTTTGTAGTAAGCCTGCTGGTTTACCAGGAGGCCGTTTGGCTGAGGCACAGATAGGACAGCTAGTCACATAAGTCTTAATGTCTTTTTTCAAGATAGGCCACCAAAATTGCCTTTTAACCAAGTGTAAGGTTTTCACGAATCCAAAATGTCCAGCAGCTTTAGAGTCATGAACTTGCTGTAATATTTGGTTTCTTAGCTTTGCTGGCACATATAATTTGGCCCCCACCCATGCCAATCCATCTCTAACCATACAGTTATTTGAGTGAGCAAGGAACCAATCATCAAGTTTTAGAGCATCTTTTAATTGTGCAGTTAAATCATTTGATAAATCAACTTCCTTCTTTTTCTGGGCTCTGGTAACCACTGGAGCTGGCAACTGTTTGGTTCGAATAATAGGCCGTACCACTTCTTGGCAAGCACTATTATATTGAGGCAATCTAAATAGGCAATAAAGCATCCACCATGTTCTTTTCCCCTGTAATGTACTTCAATGAAAAATTAAAGCACTTTAAGTACTGCACCCAGTGAACTTGCTTGGGAGACAGCTTCCGAGGCATTTTCAAAGCCTCCAAATTTTTATGATCCGTCCACACCTCAAATGGGTGTTTTGCCCCTTCTAAGAAATGCCTCCAGGTTAACAGAGCCCAGCGAACTGCAAAAACTTCTTTTTCCCAGATTGCCCATCTTCTTTTGGTTTCAGTTAGTTTACGGGAAGTATAGGCACATGGTTGCAGAGTCCCCATCTCGTTTGCTTGTAGTAACATTGCCCCGGCTGCTACGTCACTCGCATTGGCTTGGATTACAAAAGGAGCATCCATGTTGGGATGGTTCAGCAGCAAACAGTTGTTTCAGCTTCTCAAAAGTGGCTTGACATTCCATGACATTCCAGTGGTTTACTAGGCTTCAGTTTCACCTCACCTTTGGTTTTTAGAAGATTTGTGATAGGCATTGCAATATTTGCAAAAGCAGGGATAAATTGACGGTAAAAATTAGCAAGTCCTAAGAAACTTTGAAGTTGCTTCCTGGTGCGGGGAGGGGCCCATTCTAAAACGGCACGAACTTTCCCCCGATCCATTTCTATGTCATCATGTGATTTGAGATAGCCTAAATAGTCAATTTTTTCCTGGTGGAATTCACATTTGGACAACTTTGCATATAGCTCAGCCGCTCGAAGTTTTTCCAGAACTGACCACACTAGTTTTACATGTTCATCATGAGTCTTCGTGTAGATAAGAATACCATTGAGATAAACCAACATCCCTTTGTATAAATGTTGATGCAACATCTGATTGATCATTTGCATGAATACTGCAGGAGCCCCCTGTAGGCCAAATGGAAGAACATTGAATTGGAAACAGCCCATTGGGCAGTTAAAAGCAGTTTTCCATTCATCCCCTTCCTTAATTTGAACTCGGTAGTATGCTTCTCTCAGGTCAAGTTTCATAAAAAATTTCCCCTTTGGCCAAGTGGGCCAACATATCCTTCATCAAGGGGAGGGGGTACTCGTTCTCCACTGAAATAGCATTGAGGTTTCTATAGTCAACACATAAACGAAGGGAGCCATCTTTCTTCTCATGGAACAATACTGGGGCTGCTACCTGGGGTCTAGCAGTTTGGATGAAACCACATTCCAAATTTTTATCAATGAATGACTGCAGCTCTTCTGGATCCTGTGGTGTCATCAAGTACAGTTTCGGTTTTGGTAGTTTCACCCCTGATAAAATTTCAATGCTGAAATCTGTTGAGCAATGGGGGGGAAGCTCGTCTGAGGCCTTTTCACTGAATACCTCCTTTAGGTCCCAATATTCCTCCAGAATTTTCTTCTCCCCCTTCAGACTCTCAGTGCCAGTGGAAGCCAGCTCAGTGGGATTCTTGAGTTTCGGTTGAGATTGCCCCTCCCCTTCTGGGCATTGGTCAGTATGTATGCACAATGATCCTCTCCTCCAATCAACGTGGGGGTTCCATTTCCAGAGCCAGGGCAACCCCAGTATTAGGGGCGCTCCATCCCAGGAGCCACGATAAAACACAAAGTCTCTCTATGCTTCCCCATCATCATTTCTACTGGTTCCATTATGAAATGTTCAGGGCCACCTCCAGCTACCGATCCATCCAGTTGGCAAAAGGCTATGGGCATTTTTAAAGTCTTTAGCCTTAAGCCCATTTTATCTACTACCTCTGAGCTGATTATGTACCTTGTGCACCCAGAATCTAACAAGGCCAACATTTTCCCTTTGGTTCCCAATGTGGGTACCCTTAATCTCACTGGAATGGTCATAGGGCCGTTGCTTGGATTTACCAGTGAGTCATCTTCTGATTCAGATTCATTATCTTCAGAAGAGGTTGGAGTTCCCAGCTCCTCTCCTTTCGGAGGGGCGATTTCTACAACCTCCTCCACTTTAAGCGCTGCTTCGTGAGGCTTTGCTGGGGTATTTTCAAGTTTTTTTCCTCCTCCTGGCACCCCCTTTGGCTCCAGCTTGGCATGGCAGTCTGCAGCCCGGTGACCTTCCTTCCCACATCAGAAGCATGCAGTGGTCTTGGGTTTTGCCGCCATTCTTCCCTTTTGAGGTTTTAAGGCTTCTCAAGGGCTGGTGGGGGAGGACTTGCTCCAACCAAGACCCCTCCCAGCATCTGTTTTGGGTCAGATCAATTTCCACCTCTGCTGCCAGCACTTAGCACAGCTGCAGCTCACTGGGGTCTCTTCTGGCAATACAGCTTTGATATACATCTTCATTCAACCTATCTTTAAAAACTTCTGTTAGGGCTCCCTGGGACCAGCCTCAAATATGACACGCCAGCTCTCTAAATTCCTGAGTGTAGTCGGCCACTGGTCTTCATTCTAATTATAGCCTTACATTCAGCAACTGGGTCTTCAAAACTGGCCCACAGCGCAGTCATGAACAGGTCATAATTCATCAGCTGAGGGGCATTATCATTATGCAAAGTCACCATCCACTTTGCAGCTCTTCCCTCCAGAGCCCTTGTAACACATCTAACTTTGGCTGCTTCTGAGGAAAAATCCCCTCCATTTTCCTCCATATGGCTCCAGACTTGTGCCAGGAAGAATCCTAACTCCTTGGGATCCCCCTCCCCCATATTTTACTTCCAACAGAGGCACCTTTGGAGTTCTACATCTTCTGGCAATTACACCCCCTGTTGGGGGCCCCTGGGCTGCTGCTGCCTGTTGCGCTAGCCCAGGTTGATTTATGGGGGTGACTGCTCTGATTCTTCTGGCTAGGGCTGCTTCCCCCTCATCTCCCTCATACCTTTGATCAGTTTGAGGTTCTCCAATAGCTTCATTTAAAAGATGCATGGCTTGAGTTAGTAAAAAATTCTTTCTTTCCTTCTCTTGCCATAGCTCTTCTCTTCCACGCTGATGGGTAGTGGTTACTCCTGAAGGAGACTTTTCCTCAGGATCCTTCCAGCCAACTCCCAGGGACCATTTGTGTTTTACAGCTGGTTTTTTGCCAAGATTTAATTCTGCTAACAAGTTGGCTTGACATTATGTTCAGACCCCCTCGGAAGAAAATTTATTAATTCTCCGGGTGGGCAGGTAATGTGGAGATTCAGAATAATGTCAGCTGGTGCTCCATTCAAAATCCAAGAAAGAAATACTTAGACTCCATTATTTAGAGAAAAGATATCTTTTACTGGAAATCATGTGGTAGCAACAAAAGAATTCTGAATCTGAGAAAATGGGAGCGTAAATCACATATACAAAGTAATGGTAATGTTCCCACCCCCAATAGTTCAATCGGCTCATCCAATTAAAAGTTATGTATATCATCATGTCACCATCTCCAGGTGGTGATGAGGCCTCTGTCCATTGACCTTGACATATTTTGATAAAGAGTTGCAGCTGCGCATAGCATAGGATAGAAGCCTAAGCAAGAATCTACCCCACTAGCTTATGCAGTTCTGTTTTGTAACACCTCCAGCTCACTTCCCATAACCAAATCCTCCCTCCTCCCCCCATTACTCATGACAGCCAAAAGATGCAAAGCAAAGGGAGAAAATCTTGAAGGCTGACACAGTTTATGTAAGTAACACCAGAATGTTTCCTTCCTGCCTTCCTTACAGGATTAGGCCAGTAATTTATTCTAACAACTGGTTCTCCGAACTGTTTAGAATGTTAACAACTGGTTCCAGCGAACAGGTGCGTATGTGCAAGAGGACCCTTTACTTTTATACATACACAGACACATATACATACAGTATATACTATACATCAAACATATATATGTTGTGAAATTCTAGGTGGGTCCTACACCATCCATAGTTGAACACAGCATTACGTTTCACAATTTCTCCAATCCTTTGTGTTAGCCTCATAACAGGAGTGTCCCAGTGCATCCTAGAAGATCTATTCCTTCCTTAACTCTGTAGAAAAAGAACCATCAGGCATATGGGTGGATGGGATGAAAGAAGTAGGTGGAATGATTGGGGATCATGAATGGTCAAGAGAGAGATTGGCATTTTACTAGAGAATTGATTTGGTGTGATTAAAACTATTGCACTATTGCACTATTCAGGTGACCCTGAGAGCACAGATAAACCTCCAACTGGCCTCAACAACTCTCAGAGAGAGTGCTAATGACCAGATGACTGCCAGGTTTATAAACCCTTCCATTATCCACCATTTAGTCAGATCTGAAGAAGTTTCTTGGAGGAGAAGCAAAACATTTTCAAGCAAAAACAAAGAAAGTTTAGTTACTTCTTGAAAAAAGCACATTTGGCAGAGGTGGTATTCAGATGATTCAGACTGGTTCTGGCGTACTGGTTGCTGGAATTTTGAGAAGTTCTGAGAACTGGCAAATACCATCTCTGGCTGGCCCCACCCACCCACCCACCCCCGCCCTGTTTTGTCCTATATTCCATTATTGCTAAGTTCAGCTGATTCGCACAGCAGAGTGGATTGCCACATCACAGCTGAGCTAAAAAAAAAAAAAGCTCACCTCACTCGCGCTTACACAGAGGGCAGTTTTTGAGTGCTTCATGTGCACACAAAGTACTCTTTCATAGAGTAGGTAGGGAAAAATTTGGAATCCCGCCATGGACCTTTGGGATGAAAGCATAGGGAAATTTACCTATCATGATAACTGAACAAGCTAACATCTTTTGCACTGGGTGCTTCAAAAGAGAAGAAAGCCTATATCGTGGTTTAGCCATCACAGCCGTTGAGTTAACAGATGTGAAGGCAGAACCAACCACAACCAAACTTGTATGGTGTATTGCATGAAAGCCCAATACAGGAGGGACAAGCATACAATGATTTTTCCCCCCTTTGGGTTTGACATCAATAGATGAAGCAGAAATACTGTAGAATTCCTGATACAGATTCTCCTGCAATGTGTTTTGTCACTTCTTGTGGAGTCCCTGAGAGATCTTTGCAAGCCAATCTTGAATGCCACTTACTCCATATGCTTCAAAACAATAACTGGCTTCATGGTTTAAAAGAAGTTACTTCTCTGCTGATTGCCATGAAAAACTATGCAGAAAAAATTGTCCTGTATAAATGTGTGAATCAAGAATCTTCTGAAAGGCACTCTGGATGCTGAATATTATCTTTTCCCAGATTTGAATTTGGAAGTAAAGTTTTGATGGATTATTTTTCCTTGTTTTTAAATTTATTTATCAACATATTCAAACCAGTCTAACAACCATAGAAGATGGTTTTACTGGCAGAAAGAAGATAATGACATAGCATAGAGTTTGTTAAATGTTATGAATATTTTAATGTACATTGGAAGTGGTGAGTATTTTGAAAACGTTTCAATGCTGCTCTGAAAATCAAGAGACGGATTGCAGCATTTCAAATTGTTGCAGTAGGTAAAGGATCTCTAACGTGTAATGTTTAGGAGTGGTTTAGAAATAAACTTCAAGCAAATTTGTTTTACTCATTAAATTTATATAACTCATCATAGGGGAATATGCTCTGCAGAATCCATTGGAACATACTCTGAATCAAGTGTCTTTTGATCCTGATTTATAACCACACAGGTTGTGCTTGCATGACTGATATATCTGGATTAGGAGTACTTTGCAAGAGAATTAATAATAATAATAATAATAATAATAATAATAATAATAATAATAATAATAATAAATTAATAACCCTGGATTAGTTTTGTGTTGAATTCATCTTAACACTTCATCCTCATGGCAAGATGCTAAGGAGGGATTAACCAGCACAAAGGTGTTGTCATAAAGGGACCTTACAAAAATTAGGAAGGGGATTCAAGAAACATTATCTCTGTTACTTTGAGTTCCCTGGCAGATCAGTGGAACTGTTAACCAATGAAATGGCCTTCAGGAATTGTGGGTGCTCCATCCAGTGTTCCTCCAATGTTCCATCACTGGAGGTTTTTAAAGAAGAGCTGGGGAGCCATTTGTCTGGAATGGTATGGTGTCTCCTGGAACAGGGGATTGGACTAGAAGTGGTCCCATCCAACTCTGTTATTCTCTTCTGTTAACCTAAGAATGGAGGACCATAGGGAAGAAAGGAAATAGACAACTGATGGCTTTTCTAGGTCTCTGGAGACAGATCTAATGCTCAGAATGGTGGAAAGAATCAAAAGAATAGGATGAGCAGAAGCAAGGTGGACAGACTCAGTCATAGCAATGATGAATACATCACTGGAAGAGTTGGAGGACAAGTTATGGACAGATCATCCCGGGGGTGGGGACTCTATGTGGAGACTAGGAGATAAAAATGAGTTGATGAAACCTACTTAATTAGTGTATAATGGAGATCATTCCAATTTGGGAACACATTTTTTCCTTATATTTTTCCTCATAATTTGTCCTTTTTTAACAATTACCAAAAATAGTGATCACAAGTGTCAGCCTATTTAAGGAAGCTCTCAAAAATTATTTTGGTTCAGGAAGATAATGTTTAATCCCGGAGTAACTGATCCTTCCAGCTATTCTGTGTGAATGTAGCTCCATCGAGAAGAATGATAGGATCACCTTTTCTTCAGGAAAATGGAACATTATCAATTTGAAACACAAGATTAGTAAAAAAAAGAAAACCTATTTAGCATAGTATAAGTAAAAAGCTGTTTAATATCTGCTGACCATTATAGAAGATACAAAATTACTGGAAGTCTTTTTCCTCAGAAATGCTACACTTGTGTCACATCAACCACACACTGAAAAAGTGGATGGAATATATGTGTCTGAAATTGCCTTCCTATTCAACAGGACACTTAATTGCAGTATGAAAAGTTGAAAGATCTGTCTGAGTTTTCGTTTGACTGAAAAAGAAAAATGAGTTTCTCAGGTGAGATGGGAAGGGAGTATTGAGCAAATAGAAAATAGATAAATACTTTACCTATGCAAAAAATAGATTTTTCCATGACTAGAAGTATACACAGAGAATACTCTGTGCCTTCTTAGAGTTTCTTAGACTAATGACTAGAAGTATCTTTATTTTATTCTATTTTGATTTATTTTGATTTGTCAATCGCTTATAAGATAATAGGTATGAGTATATACATAGTTATGAATACATGAAATGGGTACATATAAAAAAAATAAAAGAAACAATAGGACAGGGATGGTAGGCACGTTGGTGCGCTTATGCATACCCCTACAGACCTCTTAGGAAAGGGCTGAGGTCAATAGTAGACAGTCTAAGGTTAAAGTTTTTGGGGTCTGGGGAAGAAACCACAGAGTCAGGTAGAGTATTCCAAACATTGACCACTCTGTTTCTGAAGTCATATTTTCTGCAATCAAGTTTGCAGCAGTTAACCTTGAGTTTGTATCTCTTGTGTGCTCTTGTGTTGTTATGGTTGAAGCTGAAGTATTCATTGACAGGTAAGTCATTGCAATGTATGATTTTATATACCATACTTAGATCAGACTGAAGACATTGTAATTCAAGGTTTTCTAGGTCTAGAATTTCAAGTCTGGTGGCATAAGGTATTCTTCAGCAAGTAGAGGAATGGAGAACTCTTCTTGTGAAATATTTCTGGACTTTCTCAACTGTGCTAATATCACAGATGTGATGTGAGTTCCAAACTGATGAGCTGTATTCAAGTATTGGTCTAGCAAATGTTTTGTATGCTCTAGTTAGTAGTGTGATATTTTTGAAGGGTAGCAGTATTGTCTGTGGTGTTGAATAGCTTTACATCGTCAGCAAATAGGACGTAGTTGCTCTTAATATGATTCAAACAATCATTTCTTATTATATCAAAGATTAACAAAATAGCCACATTGGAAGGGACCTTGGAGGTCTTCTAGGAAACCCAATACCATTTCAGACAAATGATTGTCCAATCTCTTCTTAAAAACTTCCAGTGTTGGAGCACGCACAACTTCTGAAAGCAAGTCATTCTACTAATTAATGGTTCTCACTGTCAGGAAATTTCACCTTAGTTCTAGGTTGCTTCTCTCCTTGCTTAGTTTTCATCCATTGCTTCTTATTCTGTCTTCAGGTACTTTGGAGAATAGGTTGACCCCTCCCATCTTTGTCTTTGCCTCTTAGACCAACCATTTGATGGTCTACAAAGAATCAAAGCTGGTGAAATTGTGTTTATTTGAAATGTGTGATTGAAATGAAAATGAAGTTGGACTCATCTCTTATCATTTCATTCCATTTTTAGGATTGAATTAAATGGAAAACAGCACCACAGTGAGAGAGTTCATATTGTTAGGGCTGACCAACAACCATCAACTTGCCATTGGCCTTTTTCTCATCCTGCTTGTGATTTATTTTTTAACATTGATAGGCAACATGTTGATTATTATGATCACACTGGTGAATGCCCAACTGTATAGCCCAATGTATTTTTTCCTCCGACATATGGCATGGATAGAGATTGGGTATGTGAGTACCATCATTCCTAAAACACTGGCCTACATGGCCACTGGCAGCAAAAGCATATCTTTAGCTGGTTGCTTCACACAGATGTTCCTCTACTTTTTTCTTGGCACCACTGAGTTCCTTCTACTGGCCACAATGTCTGTTGATCGATACATAGCCATCTGTAACCCTCTTCACTATCCAACCATCATGAAAGAACAAATCTGCTCCTTATTGGTACTTTGTTGTTTGGCTGGGGGTTTGTCACTCATTCTAGTTCCAGCCATTCTTTTATTTCAAATGCCATTTTGTGGTCCTCACAACATCATCAATCATTTCTTTTGTGACAATGGACCCCTAATCAAACTATCATGTGTGGACACTGGCCTCCTAGAACTGATTGATTTTTTGATTGCCATATTCTCTTTGCTTGGGACCTTAATTATCAATGTTGTGTCTTACATTAAAATCATATCTACCATTTTGAGAATCCCATCAACTACTGGAAGGAAGAAGACTTTCTCCACTTGTGCCTCACACATGAGTGTGATCTCCATTACATACAGCAGTTGTATTTTCATGTACATAAGACCCCAAAGCAGCAGCAAATTAGATTTCAACAAAATAACAGCTCTTTTGAATATTGTCATGGCTCCACTTTTGATCCCATTCATATATTGTTTGAAGAACAAACAAGTACAGGAAGCTTTGAGGGCTGAACTGAGGCGATGGGTTGGACTTTGCAAGAAATTGAGGTGATTTGTGATTGATGGGACCTTGAAGTAAATATTCAGGTTTAACTTTTATTTTGTTAAGCTGTGCTGTTTTCAGATGTAATGAATGCACACTGAGATGGTTTTACAAGGGGACTTGAGAATACATAGAGGATATGTTAATCAGGAACTAAGAGTGGTGTAGTGGCCTAGAAGTGGAGTTCTTCCTTCACAATCAGGAGGCTGTGAGTTTGATCTGAGGTAGAGATAGCTATTTCTCTCTCTGGGCACAATGGAAATATATCTGCTGAACAAAACTCTAGTAAACAATTAGCTCCATTCAGATGCCCAGACTCCACCCTGCAAGGGATTATGGAGTCATTAAAAGATGATGATGAATCAGGAACCAAAACATTTGATAAGCCCCAACAAAATAAACCACAATACATGAGGAATACACACACAATGTTTTAGTCTGACTTTGGGTTTGACATCTATGGAGGAAGCAGACAGAAAATACATGACAAATATTTCTTGCAGTTCACAATAGGCTTCTTTGCTCCTTGAGAAGTCCCTGTAGGATCTTCAGTCTTGACTATGTGCTGCACCTTATTATGCTTCAAAACAGTAACTAGGTTCATTGTTTATAAGAGATGGCTTCCATCATCATTGCTCAGAAAAAAATATAGAATAAGAAGGCAGCAAAACTGCACAGAGGATACATCCATGAGAAGGCAAGAAGAGAAGGCATCTCCTCCAAAGCACTGTGAATGGAGAAAATTATGCTTCCAAAAAATTAAGTTAAGGGTTAATGTATTTAACAGATGCATTTGCTTTGCCTCTGATTTATAAGCAAAATCAGCACAAAATCAATCTAAAAGAATGGCTATGACTAACAGAAAATAGCACAGAGAGATCATGGAAATTTTCTAAATATGCTACATCTATGGAGATGCTCAGTCTTCCAAGTCATGGTTGCCCCCAAAGTGTCTTTTCAAGAGGGAAAAAAAAGCAACAAGAAAGTCCAACTTCCTCTTCAAAAAGCACCTTTGGGACATCCTGAATATGTTTTATGTATATTGTTAAGTGGTAAAAATACCACCTGGCAAAAATAAACTAGGGCAGTGATGGCGAACCTTTTTGTTGTGGGGTGCCAAAAGCACTCACGCACATGATAGCATACGGGTGGGCATGCCGGCACCCACAATACAATGCACCCTGTCCCTACCTTTGCATGGGGAAGCCTCTGAAGCCTCAGGATGGCCTCTGGATCCTGGAGAGGCAGTTTTCACCCCCCCGGAGGCTCAAGGAAAGCCTCTGGAGCCTTGGGAGGCTGAAAACGGGTCCATTTTGGCACTTCTGGTATTTCTGGAAGGCCCATTTTTCAGCCTCCCAAGGCTGCAGAGGCTTCCCTCGAGCCTCTGAGAGGGCAAAAATGGTCCAAAAATCAGCAGGAGCCATGTTCATGCACAGTGCAGGAAAGTTCTCCTCAATAACTTCAATATCTTCATTAAGTACTCTTCAATATCTCATTAACGACTTAGATGAGGGAATAAAAGGGGAACTTACCAAATTTGCAGATGATACTAAGCTGGCAGGAATAGCTAACACCCAAGAAGATAGGCTCAAGATACAGATGGATCTTGACAGACTAGAGCACTGGGCCATATCTAATAAAATGAAATTCAATATAGAAAAAAGTAAAGTCCTACACTTAGGCAAGAAAAACTAAAGGTACACATATAGACTGGGTGAAACCAGGCTCAATAGCAATAACTGTGAGAGGGATCTTGGAGTCTTAGTGGACAACCAGCTAAATATGAGCCAGCAGTGTGCAGCTGCCGCCAAAAAAGCTAATGCAATCCTAAATTGTATTAACAGAAGGATACAATCAAGATCAAGGGAAGTACTAATACCACTCTATAAAGCCTTAGTAAGACCACACCTAGAGTACTGCATCCAGTTTTGGTCACCACATTATAAAAAAGATGTTGAAACTCTACAAAAAGTACAGAGGAGAGCAACCAGGATGATTAGGGGACTGGAGGATAAAACATACCACGAACGGTTGCAGGAACTGGGTTTGGCTAGTCTAGTAAAGAGAAGGACCAGGGTCGACATGATAGCAGTCTTCCAATATTTGAGGGGCTGGCACAGGGAGAAAGGGGTCAAGCTATTTTCTAAAGTTCCTGTAGGCCAGACAAGGAATAATGGATGGAAACTAAAGAAGGAGAGATTTAACCTGGAAACAAGGAGAAACTTTCTGACAGTGAGAACAATCAACCAATGGAACAGCTTGCCCTCGGAAGTTGTGGGAGCACCATCAGTTGAGATTTTCAAGAAGAGATTGGACTGCCATTTGTCAGAAATGGTGTAGGGTCTCCCGCTTGGGCGGGCGGGTTGGACTAGATGACCTACAAGGTCCCTTCCAACTCTGATTATCTGTATCTGTATCTATAAATTTGGCTGGGGCTCACGTGCCATAGGTTTGCCATCACAGAACTAAGGAATAAAAATGTGATAGATATTGTTGTTTTGCTTCCGATTTGTATTAAATTTACCCTAATAATCTAAAATATTGATTTTACCAGTATGAACTTGATGGTGAATTCCACAAATATCTTGAAAAAATTGTGAATAATTCTTAGTGCAGTTTGCAAGGGGTGGGCATTTTTACAATTTTTTAAAAATGGTTTAGTTCTCAAGAGTGGCTAGCTGTAATATTACTCTAGGAAACTAAGAAATGGTTTGCAGAGTTCAAAAGAGGTAGATTAAATCAGACAATTTTTAATGTATAATGTTCATCACTGGATGTTTTTGTATGATGTATGAGCATTTTATAGAGTCAGCCTATTTCCCCCAACAATCTGGTCCCCATTTTACCCACCCTGGAAGAATGGAAGACTGAGTCAAACTTGAGCCTGGTGAGATTTAAACTGCCAAATTTCAGGCAGCAGCCGGCAGTTAGCAGAAGTAGCTTGGTGTACTATACTCTAACCACTGCACCACCATGCCTCACTACCCTATTTCCCTGAAAATACGACCTACCGTGAAAGCAAGTCTTAGATTGATTTTTACATGTGCATCCAATATAAGCCCTACACCCAAAATAAGTTCTAATTAAGATCCCACCCACTCCAGAGTGCACAGGTAAAAATTAAGCTAGGCTGGGGATGTGGGGTGGTAGAGTTGCCCTACTACTAGGTATGTACTGTAGGTACTGTACTTACCTTTGGACAGTTGTAGCCAGGCCTTGCAGTCCCCAATACCTGCCTTCCTGTCCCATTTTTTTTCTGCAGCTGGCAAGGCTACTTACTAAGGCTTTCCTGAAAGCCTCTGTAGCTGAATACAAAGCTCCAGATTGATCCAGAGCTATGTTATTGGCTGCAGAGGCCTTCAGGAAAGACTTGCCACTACAGAAGAAGTTCCTGAAGACCTCTGATAGCAAAAAGAAGGCTGGGGGCGATACACACAAGTGAGGTTAGTCAGTGGATGACATCCCCTGAAAATAAGACCT
>NC_142008.1:120632814-120637214 GCF_049901715.1 Pseudonaja textilis | reverse complement strand
TCCCATCCATAACAAACTTTCACTCATGATCAGACTTATCCATACTGCAAAGAAACTGCTCCCATGAACTCCTCACAGAACTCAAAAAATGTCTAGACAATGAACAGAAGGACCTATACATTGACCACTGTGCTGACTGTAGAATATATAGTTATATAGTATATTTATAGGTGCTGCAACTTTAAAAGCACAACTATAATGATGTGTTTTATTTATATATAAAAAAGAACAATAAAATATTGTTAATACAACAAAAACCCCAGAAGCTTTTTTTTTTTTTTAAGAGGGGACTCTTAAAGGAATACAATATTTTGGGACTGCTGGGGGTTGACTGTGACAAGAAAACAGAAAAAAGAGAAAGTAAGAGGAGACTTTTGGCAAGGACTATAATAGAAAAAATTGATTTTTAATAAAGAAATGGAACAAATAAGTAAAGAATTTAAGTTGGAGCTGCAAACTGTGAGAACTATGTTAAAAGAAAGAATGAAATTGCTGGACACAATGATTAGTAAAGTAATGGTGTTGCAGCTTGCAAAAGAACAAAGAAAGCGCAGAGACAATGATTCGGAAGAGGGAAACAACAGCACAGATGAATATGGAGAACAAGGACTACTGCCAAAGGATATAAAAGGATTTAAAACAGAGACATTGATAATAGAGACAACAGATAAAAGAGACAAGGTTCCGAAGAAGAAGAAGAAGAAGAAGAAGAAGAAGAAGAAGAAGAAGAAGAAGAAGAAGAAGAAGAAGAAGAAGAAGAAGAAGAAGAAGAAGAAGAAGAAGAAGAAGAAGAAGAAGAAGAAGAAGAAGAAGAAGAAGAAGAAGAAGAAGAAGAAGAAGAAGATGCCCAAAAAAAGAGAACTGGAAAGGGTGGGGGAAAACATGGCTGATAGGAGGAGAGGAATAAAAATTATACCAGAAGGAAAAAAGAAGAAAGACCGGGGAAATTTAGAAAAGGGAAAGCTGGCTTAAATTAGAGGATATAATAAAGCCGAAAAATTTAGAGATAAGGGTTAGGGATTTTATAAGGGGGATACCACATAGGAATGTATATTGATATTTAGTCTAAAACTTGCTGGGAAGTATTTTCAGATCATATAACTATATATAGATATGAATTGTATACAAATTATACTGTTATGAACCCTTTTATTGGAGGATTAAAAACAAAGGAATGGAAATGAATTAAAAATATGATTATTAATTATTATAAGTAAAGTGAAGATAAAATGAGATATATTAAGAGGTAATTCACTGGGGGGATACTTTAAAATATATTCATTTCAAAACATACAGTTGATTATTTAATTATATTTAATGGATATTAGAAGTGTATCATGAGAGTATTTTATTATGATTAAAAAAGGGAAATGAAAAACACCATGTGGATTCTAAATATATTGGTTTTAATTTATTTTTACTCTTTTTAGATTGTTTATTATATACCGGATTAGAAAAAAAATTAAGGATAGTAATGATACGTAATCTAAAATAAAATAAAGATAAAGAATTGAAATCTTATGTGTGGATGAAATGAGATTGATATCAATTAATGAAGTGAAATATGAAATGCAACTTTATTTAAAGATAGTGAAATGCGTAATGATATGAGATATTATATTAGAAAAATGGAAATGAAAGTATGACTATGTACAAGTGTTATAATCCAGAAACATGTTGCTCACATGAAGAGATGTGTAAAAAAAAACCTTTTTATTCAAAAAATATTCTTTGGCTTAGTTTTTGTAAACAGCAATGGATCATGCCCAATATTTCCTAGTCAAACCACAGACAACTACAATGATCTAATACATATCAATTTTACAGAAGATAATGTTGAAAAAGCACTATGTAATCTAAAACCATCTCTATCTATTGGACCAAATGGAATATGTGACTACTTCTTAAAAAAGCTATCCACTGCCATAGCAGAACCTCTAAGCATAACCTTAAAAAAAAATCTTTCAGAACCAGCTCCTTGCCAAACCTATGGTCACTAGCCATGGTCATTCCCATCTTCAAAAAGGGTGACCCCAGCCTAGTTGAAAATTACAGACCAATCTCTTTATGTTGAGTCACCTGTAAAGTCATTGAATCAATTATTAACCAATCCATTATCCTCCACTTAGAGACAAACAAACAACTCTCTAACAAACAATTTGGTTTCAGAAAAAAAACCTATCCTGTAATCTACAACTCGTACTCTGCAAGAACACAACTTGATCAGGGCAAAACAATTGACACTATTTACATAGAATTCTGTAAAGCCTTTGATTCAGTGGTACATGACAAACTACTCCTAAAACTAAAATCTTATGGTATCTCCGCACACCTGCATATCTGGATAAATGTATTCCTGTCAAACAGGCAACAAATGGTCAAAATAGGGAGCGCCCTATCAAATTCTGTACCTGTCAACAGTGGTGTCCCTCAAGGTAGCGTTTTAGGAGCAACTTTCTTTATACTCTACACAAATGACCTCTGTGATCATATTAAGAGCAACTGCATTCTTTTCACTGATGATGTAAAGCTACTCAACACCACTGTCAATACTGCTACCCTTCAAAATGACCTTGACTATGTGTTAGAATGGTCAAACAATGGCAACTTCAAATCTCAACAAACAAATGTTCTGTCTTACATATTGGAAAAAAAATCAACTTAGAGTACTCATCTCTAATGAGTACTCTACTCTAATGCTAGAGCCCACTGTAACTTCATAGCCAAAAAGCCATTAAGACCTGTTAACCTAATCCTACGTAGCTTTTTCTCTGGTAATATCACACTACTAACTAGAGCATACAAAACATTTGTATACTTATCCAATATTTGAATACAGCTCATCAGTCTGGAACCCACATTACATATTGGATATTAATACAGTTGAGAAAGTCCAGAAATATTTCACAAGAAGAGTTCTTTACTCCTCTACTCGTAGCAGAATACCTTATGCCACCAGACTTAAAATTTTAGACCTAGACAACCTAGAACTATGTCACCTTCGGTCCAATCTAAATATAGTACATAAAATTTTCTTTCATATTTTCTTTATTTTCAATCAAAATAAAATAAATATATAAATGAGAAGGAGAAAAAATGACAAGGAGGAAAATAAGTAAATAAGAAGGAGGAGAAAAATTGATAGATTAGCTTATGTCTTGCAGCCCTCACACAGCCCTCTCTCTAATATAATAAGATATATATATTATATAATGTTCTGTCTTATAAAATAATAACAGAATAACAAAATAACAGAGTAGGATGGTACCTTGGAGGTTTTTAGTCTTCTGCTGCTTAATCAGGACACCCTATACTATTTCAGACAAAGAGTTGTCCAATCCCGTCTTTAAAAACCTCTTTAAAATTGTTTTACTTGGCTGATTTACAATCAGATTGCCTTCTCTGTTCATTTTCTCTAAAGCTCTTTGCAAATACCAAGCATTGTAAGAAGGTCTATGATGCAGATGTTCAATAGATTTTGCAAAATGGCACAGACAAAAGTATACAAGCAGACCTTAATTAATTTGGCAATACAATTTGATGATGCAAAACAATAACTTATTTCCTTAGAGCAATGCTGAAGTTAAGTAGAACTCAGCCATATCCACCTG
This sequence comes from Pseudonaja textilis, assembly GCF_049901715.1. Classification (NCBI taxonomy): domain Eukaryota; kingdom Metazoa; phylum Chordata; class Lepidosauria; order Squamata; family Elapidae; genus Pseudonaja; species Pseudonaja textilis. The sequence continues at coordinate 120,633,603 of NC_142008.1, read as the reverse complement.
GAATAAACTTCTGAGAATGACATATATATATATATATGGATCTTTGGTTGTTCGGGTTTTCTCCCGCGTAAGATTCAAAGTATCTAGGCAACGTTTCGATGAAGTCTCATTCATCATCATCAGGCCTCTGTCTTCGGTTCTTGCTTTTCAGAGTGATGTGAAATTGCAGCTGCTTTTTTCTTTCCAACTGCCAGTGGGGGTGGGACTTGATTGGGTGGGGGCTTGGCTGTGTTCTGATTGGGTGGGGGTGTCTTCTCATTGGTGGGGGGCCTGGCTGTGTTTTGATTGGTTGGGGGGTTGGCCGTGTTCTGATTGGCTGGATTTCCTGCTGCCCGGCTTCGAGTTCGAGGTCGCGCTGCATCTCCATAGTGGGTGTCGGCCTGCTTCATGTATGGCTCGGAGGGGTTTGAAGTGGGCAGTGATGAGGTTGCAGTGTAGCTTCTGGTCCATGGTCGTGTCTCATCTTCTGAGTGGGTGTGAGTCTGTTTTCTATATTTCCATTTACCCGGAGCCAAGCTGCACAAGGCCTCCAATAAAGTAACACAATGTTGCCAGCCAATCAAGAGACAAAAAGAGCCAAAAAACAGACAGGAGATATTAGAAACACCAATCAAGCAGAACACAGCAAACTCCAAGACCAATAAACACAGACCAAGACTCCCAACCAATCAGGGTGAAGAAAAAAACATTCTGGCACAGCAATAGGCTGCCCCAAATTTAAATCTGAAACCACTATAAAAGCCTGACTCACAGATGAACACTATACAGAAGCCTGATGATGGCCGATGA
>NC_142008.1:120622814-120630314 GCF_049901715.1 Pseudonaja textilis | reverse complement strand
ACACAGTGAGTAGGAACCAAAAAGTCCCTTGCAAAGTCAGCACTGGAAGCTTCTGCCTCCCAGTGCCCTTTATAATCCAGGGACCACACCCTCCTGCCATTAAGCCACACACACCCCAGTTACCGAACATCCTGTAGCCAGTGTTTGCAGCCTTTCCCTTTTTTCCAGCAGCAGCAGCACTTCCCCCTGCTGGAGCCATGTTCTGGTCCATCGCACCACTAGCAGTCCTTTCTTACCCATTGAAGCGACCAGCTGGTGAATACCAGCTCTGATTCTCTAACACTTGAGGTTTTTAAGAAGAGATTGGACATTTGTCTGGAATAGTTATAAGGTTTCCAGGCTGAGCAGGGGGTTAGATTAAAAGACCACTTGCATCTCTGTTATTCTGTTAAGAAAGTCAGAGGATGAGATTTCCATCCCAAGATGAAATATTTTTCTGGCTTGGATAGATATTTTTAGTTGGATAGATATTTTTTCCCTTATTCTCTTTTGGGTGATTAATTCCATTACAGATAATAAAAGTACATTAATGCATAGAGATCATATCTATAATTTGAAAGTGTGATAACTGTTTCCCAGTTACTCTCATTAGAGTAATAAGAATTGGCTTCTATTTATGGCTTGTGTTTATCTCTGGTAACTTTTTTTTCTATTTAAATTCTTTGCATGCTCCATTAAAATAAGTGGAGGAAGGAAACTTCAGGAAAAGAGGCTGGAATGAGAAAATATGTGGTATATGGAGAGAGCCAGAAATAATTACTATAAATCCAGAGGTCCTGGTAGAATTGGGAAGAGAACAGTTGAAGAAATTAGATCACGAACTTGAAATGGTGCTATCAACAGTCAATGCAAAGAACAAAAAAACTAAAGGAAGATTTTATAAGGGAACAGAAATGGTTAGAGGAGCAGGAACAGCTTATAGAAAGTCTCGACCAAACAGCAGAAGGAATGAGCAATCATGTAGTGCAGATTTCTGAAAAAAACATTTCAGGAACTGAAATCTAAAATGCTTAAAATAAAAGCTTATAAGGAAGATATTTTGAATGCACTGGGAGATTTCCTTGACGAACATTTCCCACTGCCTGAAAATAGTGGAACTGCAAAAAAAGAAAAAGCATTCATCAAAAGAGGAAGATGTGCAGCTCATATCTTTACATGAAATTTTAGAGAATCTCATCAATAAGCTGGTAAATACTCCACATGATCCATATATAACAGTTAGTGATTCATTTTGGTCACCTTACATTGAGCTTCTGCTGAGATATGGGATTGCATTGAGACACTCAGAAGATCCAAACAAGATATGTCTGGAGATCCACTTTTATTTAAAATAAGCACATTGACATTAATAATACATTAAGTTGTGATTAACTATTTTTGTTGATTTTTGTTTGGTTCCATATACTGATATTTACTATACAGATGCTTCCCATTGATTTCCTAGTAAAGACTATATAAAAGGATGGCAGTAAGATTTGATTTGCAATGATGTATAAAATGTACCGTATTAAGCTATTGCAAGACCTTCTATCTAATTCTTACTTTGTTTATTACTATAATAAAACAAAATCAACTAATGGGTCTCTGTGGACCAAAAGTTTCCTATTATAAATTCTTAGCTTGTTAATTAATTTTCTGGGGAATAAGACAAAGAACAAAGTTATTAAACTTCTTGCTTGACCTTCAGTAACCTCAATTGCCAGCAAGAGGTTAGAAACCAAGATTTAACTCTCATACACTGTGGAATAAACCATTTTCTTTAAAAAAAAATTCTCTTTGTTATAAAATACACACAAGCTTTTTTCTATTTTTATTTTATTAAAAAAAGTTAAAATACAAAACTCCAAAAAACTTAACAGAAACAAACACAAAACAAACAAGACCTTAATAGGGTACACTGAAAAACCATTAACACATGTACACATAATATTCCCCCTAATTGAATACTGATAAATATATTATTACAATATTAATTTCCCGCTTGTTGTGAAACAGGCTGTCAGCCTCAAGATCTCTTCTACACCTTTTCTACTGCTATGTTCACTGCTCTCTTTCGGCTGTCATTAGTAACGGGGGGAGGGGGGAATTGGAGGGGAAGAAAGCTGGAGGTGTTACATTCCTGTGCTGTAGATGAGAAGGAGGAGGGAGAGTATAAATTCTTGTCCTTAAGTTTCTATTTCCTTGCCTAGCTTTCTTTCCTTTTGCGCAGCTGCGAAGTTTTATCAAAATATGTCAAGGTCAACGGACAGAGGCCTCATCACCACCTGAAGATGCCCACATGATCATATGCAGAACTTTTAAGAGTCTTTTGGACTTTGGGGTGTGGGAACAATTCCATCCCTTTGTATATATGATCTGTGCGCCAAATTCTTTAGTTTCAGAATTTTCCCTGTAGCTTCCACTTTGAAATTCAGTAAAAGAAAAAAGCTTTGCTCTAACCATTGAAGTCTGAGTGTTTCTTTCTTGGATTTTGAATGGAGCACAGACTGACATTATTCTGAATCTCCCCATCAGCCCACCCAGAGAAAATATCAACTTTTCTTCCGAGGGGGGTTCACATCATATCATCTCCAGCTAGTGATGAAGATGACCAGGGAGCTGTGGGGAGGCAGTCGATGCTGCTACCGGAGGTGCCAGTTGCCGACCTGCTAGCCGACCTTACTCTGGAAGAAGTTCCAGCTGAGAGGCCCAGATGGTCGTTGGGTGTTGGATGGAGGGATCCTTAAAGCCTCCCCACTCCTGGAATCACTGTAACCCGAAGACATGCGAGGGAGCAGCTGTGGCAAGAAAGGGAAGAGAGGGAATGAATGCTTGATCAAGTCAGACAGCTCCTCAATAATGCTTTTGAGAAGCCTCGCATCGCTCCAAGGTATGAGGGGGGAGGGGGAGCAAGTTCAGCCAGGGGAAGCTGGGCTACCCCCGCCCCCCTAGCCCAGCCTACGCCAGAGCAGCAACTGGCTGCCACCCCAGGGCCCCCAGTGGGAGGTGTGATCCCTGGAAGATGCATAGTCCTCAACCTGCCTCCATTAGAAGTGAAGTTTGGGGGAAATCCCAAGGATTTGGGTTTCATCCTGGCACAAGTCTGGAGCTATATGGAGGAATATGAGACATAATTCACTTCTGAAGCAGCCAAATTGAGATATGTTACCAGGGCCCTGGAGGGGATAGTGGCAGAGTGGATGGTGACTTTGTATAATGACAACTGCCCCCAACTGCGGAATCTCAATGTCTTCATGACTGCATTGAGGAGAAGGTTTGAGGAACCTCTAGCAGAGAGAAAAGCTAGGATCAGAATGAAAACCATAAATTAAGGGGTAAGGTCAGTTGCTGACTACACCCAAGAGTTCAGACAGCTGGCATGCCACATCCGAGGCTGCTCCCAGGGGGCCCTGATAGAAGCCTACAAAGATGGCCTAAATGAAGATATATACCATATGTGCATCTCCAGAAGGGATCCATATGATCTGCAACTGTGGTACTTGCTAGCGGAAGAAGTGGAAATAGATCTGACCTGAAGCAGATGCAGAGGAAGCCCTGTATGGAGCAAACCGCTCCCCCTGCATCTCCAAGAGGCCCCAAAACCTCGGAAGGGAGGAGTGATGGCAAGACCCAAATCCACTGCCTGTTTTCGATGTGGCAAGGAGGGCCACCGGATTGTGGATTGCAGGGTCAAGCTGGATCCAAAGGGAGCGCAGAGGGCAGGGAGGAAGCCCCAAAACCCCCCAGCCAAGCCTCATGAAACCGGGTTAAAGACAGGGGAGGTTGTAGAGGTCGCCCCTCCGGCAGGAAAGAGCTGGGACCTCCAACCTTCCTCGAAGAGAGTGAAACTGACTTGGAAGACAACGTCCTGGTAAGTCCTAACAAGGGGCCCATGACCATCCCAATAAAGTTAAGGGTGCTCACTTCAGGGACTGAAGGAGAGATGTTAGCCTTACTAGACTCTGGGTGCACGAGGTGCGTAATCAGCATGAAAGTAGTTAAGGAGATGGGCATCAGACTGAGAACTTTAAAAACGCCCATATCCTTTTGCCAACTGGATGGATCAGTGTCGGGAGGTGGCCCTGCACATTTTATAACGGAACCCCTAGAGATGACCATGGGAAACCATAGCGAGATCCTGTGCTTTATTGTGGCCCCTGGGATGGAACAGCCTTTAATATTGGGACTGCCCTGGCTCTGAAAGTGGAATCCCCATGTGAATTGGAGGAAAGGGTGGATATAGATTCGCACCGATCGGTGGCCGGAAGGGGAGGAGCAATCCCATCCGAAGCTTCAGAACCCAGTTGAGTCAGCTTCCGCAGGTGCCAAGAGCTTGGAGGGGGAGGAGAAAATCCCGAAGGAATATTGGGACTTAAGAGAGGTGTTTAGAGAAAAGGCTTCTGATGAGCTCCCCCCTCACTGGTCAACCGATTGTAGCATTGAGTTTCTACCGGGGGTGACGCTCCCAAAACCAAAACTGTATTCGATGATGCCACAGGAATTGGAGGAGTTGAGATTGTTTATCGATAAAAATTTGAAACATGGTTTCATCCAATCTGCTAGACCTCGAGTGGCGGCCCCAGTGTTGTTCCGTGAAAAGAAAGATGGCTCCAAACGCTTGGTGGTCGACTACTGAAACTTAAACGCAGTTTCCGTGGAGAACATGTACCCCCTCCCCCTGATGAAGGATATGTTAGCCCACCTGGCCAAAGGGAAGATTTTCACGAAGTTGGACCTGAAGGAGGCATATTACCGAATCTGAATTAAAGAAGGAGATGAGTGGAAAACTGTGTTTAATTGCCCGATGGGTTGCTTCCAGCTCAAAGTTCTCCCTTTTGGCCTACAGGGGGCTCCAGCCATTTTCATGTAAATGATCAATCAAGTGCTCCACAAACATTTATACAAGGGTTTTTTGGCTTACCTTGTTGATATCCTTATCTACACGGAGACTAGAGATGAACATGTGAAACTGGTATGCTCGGTGCTACACAAACTGCGAGCTGCCAAATTGTATGCTAAATTGTCCAAATGTGAATTCCATCAAGAGAGAATTGACTATCTATGATATCGCATTTTGCACGAGGGCATCGAAATGGATCCAGAGAAGGTACGAGCTGTATTGGACTGGGCCCTGCCGAGGACCCGTAAGCAGCTTCAAAGCTTCTTAGGGTTTGCCAATTTTTACCGGTAATTCATCCCATCCTTCGCTAATATAGCAATGCCCATCAACAATCTCTTAAAGACAAAAGGGGGAATGAAACCAAAGCCCAGAAAACCATTGGAGTGGTCCACGGAATGCCAAGCGGCCTTTGAAAAACTAAAGCAACTGTTCGCTGCAGAGCCAGTATTGAAACACCCGGACATGGATGCCCCTTTCGTGATCCAAGCCGATGCGAGTGATGTGGCTGTTGGGGCAGTCTTACTTCAACTAAATGAGAAAGGAACACTACAACCTTGTGCATACACCTCCCGTAAGTTGACTGAAACTGAGAGGAGATGGGCCGTCTGGGAAAAGGAAGCTTTTGCAGTTCGTTGGTCTCTACTAACTTGGAGGCACTTTTTGGAAGGAGCGAAACACCCATTTGAGGTATGGACTGATCACAACAACTTAGAGGCCTTAAAACACCTCGAAAATTATCTCCCAAGCAAGTTTGGCAGGCCCAGTATTTTAAACAATTCAATTTCTCCTTGAAGTACATCCCTGGAGGAAAAATATTTATGGTAGATGCTTTGTCTAGAATGCCTCAATATAACAGTGTTTGTCAAGAAGTAATAAGGCCAATCATATCGACCACACAACTGGTTGCCCTGGTGGTCACCAGAGCGCAAAAGAAGAAGCAAGAAGTGGAGCTGCCCTGTGAATTGGCGGAGCGATTTAAGGAAGCATTGAAGACAGATGAGTGGTTCGTGGCGAATGCGAATAACTGCACTGTTAGAGATGGCTTGGCCTGGGTGGGAGCGAAGTTGTATGTACCAGAGACATTGAGAAGCCAAGTGCTACAACAGACCCATGATTCCAAGGCGGCTGGTCACTTTGGTTTCGTGAAGACCTTACACCTGGTTAAGCAGCAGTTCTGGTGGCCCTCATTGAAAAAGGACATTGAGACTTATGTAGCTAGCTGTCCAGTTTGCGCCTCAGCCAAGAGGCCTCCTGGTAAGCCACCAGGTCTATTACAGAATGTAGCCAGGCCAACTGCTCCTTGGAAGGAAATCTCCATGGATTTTATAGTAGACTTACCCGAGAGTACTGGGCACACGGTTATCTGGGTGGTAACCGATTTGTTCTCCAAGCAGGCACATTTCATACCTTGCTCCAAGATTCCCTCAGCGAAATCGTTGGCTAAACTTTTCATCGTACATATCTATAGACTGCATGGTGTCCCTGAGCGTATAGTTTCGGATCGAGGGGTCCAATTCACCTTGAACTTTTGGAGGGAATTTTTGAAATTAATAGGCTCCACCCAGGGCTTAAGCTCCACCCACCATCCCCAAACTAATGGGGCCTGTGAGAGAACTAATGCAGTGTTAGAGCAAAACCTCAGGTGTTACATAAACTATCAGCAGGACAACTGGGCTGATCTGCTGCCTTTTGCGGAGGTGGCATACAACAATTCTGTCCACAGTAGTACTGGCTTTACCCCATTCAAAGTGGCCACGGGGCAAGATTTTGTACCCATACCTGAGCTTCCTCGTGAAAGACCCAACGTCCAGTCATTGGACGAATGGATATCTCAACTTCAACTCAATTGGCCGGTCGCTCGTAAAGCATTGGACGATGCACATCAGTCTCATAAGAAATTTGCTGACAGAAAGAGAACTCCACAGAAATTTTATCAAGTAGTGACAAAGTTTTACTCTCAACCAAATATTTACAGACCACCCAGAAATCGAAGAAATTGGGCCCTAAGTATGTGGGTCCTTTCCCAATTGAACAAATTGTGAACCCTGTGACCGTTCAATTGACACTGCCAAAAAATCTTCGTCGAATTCATCCGGTTTTCCATGTTAGTTTGTTGAAACCCGAGCATACCTCTACATTGAGACCTACCCAGACTGATCCCCCCATACCATTGCTGATTGAGGGTGAACAACATTTCGAAATTAAAGAGATTTTAGACTCTCGGAGATGGAGAGGTCATCTCCAATATCTCGTAGCTTGGAAACATTTTCCTCCATCCCATGCAAAGTGAGTAAGTGAGAAAGATATTAGGGCTCCTGAACTGGTCAAAGACTTTTATACAAAGTATCCTGATAAACCATAGAGATGTATGCAATTGTTAACATGTATTTTATGTTATTCTCTCTTACAGGGACAAATGTCCTTTTTCTAGGGGGTCCGAATGTCAGCCTCAAGATCTCTTCTACATCTTTTCTACTGCTATGCTCACTGCTCTCTTTTGGCTGTCATTAGTAACGGGGAGGGGGGAATTGGAGGGGAAGAAAGTTGGAGGTGTTACATTCCTGTGCTGTAGATGAGAAGGAGGAGGGAGAGTATAAATTCTTGTCCTTAAGTTTCTATTT